>NC_051390.1:2763294-2770794 GCF_015228065.2 Penaeus monodon | reverse complement strand
GATAGACAATGCTACAAAAAATGAATAGATGAAATAAGATAAATAAAAAATACAAATATTACAAGTATATAATATTTTTAACCGAATTACCTTAAAACGTAGCATATATAAAAAGGGGGTAAAGAAATAATCTGCTAAACCGATATAATTGAAGAAAATCAACCAAACGTAGAATAAGATAAGGAAAAATCAATCAAACAAGAATCCCTCTCCCCCCCCCAAAAAAAAGCCTCCTATCGCCACAAAATACTTTATTAAAGACCTCTCTTGGCCTTTTTTCCCCCTCCTGCGTGTGATACAGGATGACGAAAGTGCAGTTGTTCCGAGTTACGAAGTTTCGTGATGAGGAACAATAGGATCTCAACTATGGTTATAAGACGCAGGTGATAAGACTTCATAAGACACCGAAAATGACAGCCTGGAGGGCGAGAGATGGCGTGTGACATACGGAGAGAAGGGGAAGTGAATGGCGTGTCAGGAGTCGAGGAGGAAGAGGGAATATCAGCTGATTGGCAAAGAAGGAAAACGGGGGAAGAGAAACAGCTGATTGACAAGGAAGGAAAACAGGGGAAGAGAAACAGCTGATTGGCAAAGAAGGAAAACGGGGGAAGAGAAACAGCTGATTCATAGAGAAAGTGGGAGGGAATCAGATGATAAGAGGGAAGAGAAAGAGCTGATAAACGAAAAGGGAAAGAGGGAGAGAAAGATCGGATTCAGAAAGAAGGACAGAGGGGTGAAAAAAACAGCTGACCCACAAAGAAGAAAGAGGTGAGAAACAGCTGATCGATGAAGGATGAAAGATGGAAGAGAAAGAGATAATCCACGAAGAGGAAAGAGGAGGAGAGGAGAGAGAAACAGGGAGGAGAGAGGAACAGAAGAGAAACAGCTGATCGATGAAGGAGGCATGATCGATGAGGAACAACTTACCGATAAGTGACAAGAGGAAGAAGCTTCCGATCCACAAATGAGGAAGCAGGAGAAAGAGGCTTAATCACTCAAAATGGAAAGAGGGAAAAAGAGAGAAAAAAAAAGTACAGCTGATCTAAAAAGAATGAAAGAATAAGAAAGACAAAAAGACAAAAAGACAGCTGTTCGAAGACGAAGCAGCTTACTAACGGGGAGAGAGGATAGAAAAAAAAAAAAAAAAGAAAACAGCTTATCAACAAAAGAAAAGAAAGGAGATAGAAACAGATATTCTACAGAAGCAGCTGATTCACGGGGAAAGGCAGACGAGGTAAAAAGCTAATCAACAAAACAGAAAGGCGGAGAAGAAAAAACAAAACAAAAACAAAAAAAAGGAGGCAGGAAGTTGAGCTTATTGCTTTATTGTTATTAAATTATGTGATAAAAGGGAACTAGATGGGTACGCCTAAGTGGGAAAATAGACTGATAAATAAATGGATGTCATAAATATCGATGAATAAATTGACATAGACTGGTAAACAAATGAAAATAATAGACAGAAGAGATACAGATAGGTAGGCAGACAGACAGACATTTAGATATATAAATAGATGGAGAGAGAGAGAGAGAGAAAGAGAGAGAGAGAGAGAGAGAGAGAGAGAGAGAGAGAGAGAGAGAGAGAGAGAGAGAGAGAGAGGTAGATAGAACGAGAGAGAGAGAAAGATAGATAGAGAGATAGATAGATAGATAGATAGATAGAAGAGAGAGAGAGAGAGAGAGAGAGAGAGAGAGAGAGAGAGAGAGAGAGACGGACAAACAGACAGACAGAGAGAAAGGTGTACATGTGTATATTTGTGCAATGTATGAGCTGAACTCCCTTTTCTAATGTTGATAAACTGCGATACTTGTTCCGGCTTGATTAGACACCCTGTAATACAGATTACCCTGAAATACTGTACTTTAGACAAATTCATGCCTGATAGTATATCTCCATAACGTTCAAGCCAAATATTCTTAGATAAAATATAAACAAAAAATATTTGACATTATTACTAGGTAAAACAGGTAAACTGTGTGAATAAGTAAAGAACGAAAGTAGATTACAGAAAATTAACGTAAAAATAAATATATTTTCAAGAGGAAGGGCCATGCTAGAGGCTTAGGATGGAATCTACGTTAATTAGGCAAAACGAGTCTAGCGAAAAGACCGAATAAAAACGTATTTCTGAAACACGACAGCGTGGATATCCCTGAAGGTGCTTCTGAAAGGAAAAGCTTTGCAGAGAAAGTAAAACACCATTGCATGATATGTGAGGCGACGATCAATATAAATGACGTGAAAACGAGGAAAACCATATATAAGACGGTTCACACACACATACACACAAAAAAAATCTTATAAATAATTGTCTAGCCTCTGGTAATACGAAAAATGTATTGCTTTCACACTCATCTTCATTCTCTCTCTCTCTCTCTCTTTCTTTCTCTCTCTCTCTCTCTCTCTCTCTCTCTCTCTCTCTCTCTCTCTCACTCTCTCTCTCTCTCTCTCTCTCACACACACACACACACAAACACACACACACACACACACACACACGTACACAGAAGCAAACACACAGTCATGCGAACATACTTGATTACAAAAGTCTTGCCCACATCCACACACGCACACACATATGCACATATATTAACATGTCTGTGTAGATTTGCGTTCATCATTGCATATGTATGCGTTCGTGGGTGTATTCTTATTCTCGTTATCATAAATGTGTATGAGGATATATATGCGCTCATTATCCTGTAAACGTCTGGCCTATGCCTGTGTTTGCTGGTATTCATTACCATGTGTTTTTTTCCATGTTTTTGTTTTCATCGTGTATGCGTGTATGTATTTATGTGTGTATGTATGTGTGTGTGTGTGTGTGTGTGTGTGTGTGTGTGTGTGTGTGTGTGTGTGTGTGTGTGTGTGTGTGTATGTACTGACTGTACTGATGAATACTGAATGAATTATTGAGTGAGTGATCGAATGTACGTATGAATGTATGTACGTATATCCTTATATTCAGCATTATATATGCGACCAAATACGATTTTTTTCTTAACTGACAACATCCATATCAAAGCACGTAACACACTTTTTTTAAGAAGGGGAAAGCCAAAAATCACATAGGTAAATCTCAACTAGTGGTTTATATGATAACATCATTCCTCATCTTCTGATGGGTACCATAACACTTACTAACAAGTCGATGCCTGGACTACTTGTATCATAAGTTTTGCTTGCCATAACTCAGTTTATATTAGTAATTGTGCCTATTATCTTTCACTTCAATTTAACGCTATTACAGTGATTAGGTTACTGAAACCCAATGCCGCCGAGAAATTGTAGAATTCTCCGTAGTACTCTATTGTGTAATGTCTCGTAGATGGCTCCACAAGTGCTCAGCCACCAAGGAGTCAATAAGTAGATTCCGTGACCTCACTTCACTTCTCTCTTCCTTGAGCCTGAGGGAAAATGCTTTTATTAATGCTGTTGATATCAATACTGTTAACATTCTTATACACATTATTCATACATATGTATATATATATATATATATATTATATATATCTATATATATATATATATATATATATATATATACCATATATATATATATTATATATATATATATATAATATATATATATATATATATCTAATAATATATATAATATTACATATATGTGTGTGTGTGTGTGTGTGTGTGTGTGTGAGAGAGAAAGAGTGTGTGTGTGTGGTGTGCGTGTATGTGTGTATGTGTGTGTGTATGTGTTTGTGTGTGTATATATATATATATATTATATATATATATATATATATATACTATATATAATATATTTACATATATACTATATAATATATATATATATATATGCATATACATATATATATATATATTTTTTTTTTTAACAGCCATTCATTCCACTGCAGGACATAGGCCTCTCTCATTTCATTACTGAGAGATTATATGGCAGTGCCACCTTTACCTGATTGGATGCCCTTCCTAATCAACCGCGGTTTGTACCACAGCGGTGACTTTCCCCTACGACACCTGCGTTTGACTTCTCAAGGCGATGTGTCGTTTTCTCGGCTCGAGGCAGCAGTCAGAACGCTGGCACTTTTACGACCGCCGCGGCGGGGAATTGAACTTGGGACCATGAGGGTGGATCCCAAGCTTAACATGGGCTATCGCGGCGTCATATATTTTTTTTGAAAACGAGGAAAAAAAATATATAAAGGTTAACACACACATACACAAAAAAAAAAATTTCTTATAAAAAAAATTGTCTACCCTCGGGGTAATACCAAAAAATGTTTTGCTTTCACACTTTTTCTTCATTCTCTCTTCTCTCTTTTCCCCCTCTCTCTCCCCTTTCTTCTCTCTCCCTCTCTCTCTCTCTCTCACACACACACCCCACACACACAATACACACACACGTACACAGAAAGCAAACACCCCGTCTTTGCAAACATACTTGATTACAAAAAGTTTTGGGCCCCCCTCCACACACGCACGCACAATGCACATATATTATTTTTTCCGGGGTTTGAAAAGATTGCTTTTCTTTTTCTTTTCCGCAAAAAATTTTAATGGGTTTTGGGGTTTTTATTTTTCGTTTCCAAAAATTGTTTTTTGGGTATTTATTCGTGTTTTTTTCCTGTTTTTGGGTTTCCTGTGTTTGCGGTATTTTTTAAATTGTGTTTTTTTATGTTTTTGTTTTTGTGTTGGTGTTGTTTTGTGTGTTGTAGTTTTTGGGGTTAGGGAGGGGTTGGGGTCCCTGTGCCCCCTTGGGGTTTGGAAGTGTTGGTGATTCGTTGTGTGTTGTTTTTTTGTTTTCCTTTTCGTTTTTGGGAAAAATGGAATTTTTCCTTATTGAAACAATAAAATTTTAAGGGGAAGTAACAATTTTTTTAAAGAAGGGGGAAACCCAAAACACTTTATAAATCCCAAATTAGTTTTAAAATTTTAAACATCCATTCCCTAAAAATTTTTTTGGAAAAGGGGTTACCAAAACCCTTTACTAAAAATTTAGCCAAAATTTTTTATTAAATTTTTTCCAAAACTAGTTTTTAAAATTGGAAAAATTTTTTTTTCCCTAAATTTCTTATTCCCATAAATTACTAAACCCCAATCCCGGGAAAATTTTAAATTTTCCTTGAAAACTCTTTTAATTTGTAATTTTCCTAATTTTTCCAAAATTTTGCAAAAAAGGCCAAACCCAAGGGAGAAAAGTAAAATTCCGGGACTCATTTTAAATTTTTTTTTTGGGGCCCTAAAAATGCCCCCAACGGGGGTTTTAATAAAAATTTCCCTAAATTCACCCCCCCTTTTGCCCCATAAAATGCTTTTTTTAAATTTTTAATATAATATTTAAATATTTTTTATAAATTAAAAAATACATAATAAAAAAAATTTTTATATGAATTTTATATATATATAAATATATATATATTTTATAGATTTTATATAAAATTTTATACAACAAAATATATATAATATAAATATATATATTAGAATATTATAAATATAAAATTATAAAATATATTTATTTATCAAATTTTATATATTTTGGAATAATATTATTTTAAAAAATATTTATATTAGATATAATATATAAATATTTTTTAAAATAATGTTTTTATATTATTATATATTAGAAAAATATATATAAAATATATATTATATATATATTATATATGTATAATATATATATAATATAGAATTATATTTTATAAATATAAAAATAATAATTTATATATTTAATATGTATATTATTTTATATATTTAATATTTTAATAATATATTATATAAATATATAATTATATATATTTTGTATATATATATGTTTGTGTGTTGGGTGTTTTGGTGTTGTGGTTGGTAAGGGGGGGGATTTTTGTGTGAGGAGGGGGGGGGTGTGTGTGTGGTGTGTGTGGGGTGTGTTGTGTGTTTGTTTTGTTTTGTGTTGTGGGGTGTGTGTTGGGTGTGTTGTGTGTGTGTATTTCTTTGTTTTTTTGTTTTTTTTTTAAAATTTATTTAAATTTTGTTTTTTTAAAATATATATTTTATAATAGATATATATTTTATATAAAATTTTTTAATTTTAATATATATATATTTTATAGATATTAAATATATATAATTATATATATTTATAAATAATAATATAGATATATATATATATATAAAAAATATATATATTTTATTATGTTTTATATTTAATGCATATGTAAATATATATAATATATATAATATTATAAAATATATATATTTATAATATATAATAATATATAAAATTATACAAAATATAAATATTATATATATATATATATTTTATTTTAATATTTTTCTTATATTATATAAATATATATATATAAAATATATTTTATGTTTTGTATTATATATTATTAAAATATATATATTTATATATATATTATTGTGGTCGTTTTGGGTGTGGGGTGTGTGTGTGTGTGGTGTTTTTGTGTGTGTATATGTTATGTAAAAAATATATAATATAATAATATATATATATTATATATATATTTATATATATTATAATATTATATTAGTATATATAAAATTATAATATATATATTTATATATATATAAATAAAATATAATAAAATATATTATAATATATACATATATGTGTGTGTGTGGTGTGTGTTTTGTGTAGTGTGGGGGGTTTTGGGGTGTGTTGTGTAGTGTGTGTGTGGTGGTGTGTGTGTGGTGTTTTTTGGGGTGTGTGTGTGTGTTTTTGGTGTTTTTTTTTGTGGTGTTGCCCCGTGTTTTTTTGTATGCTTTGGTATTATAAGGACCTATATTATAATATTATATATTTTATATATATATAATATAAATATATATATATATAATATATATATATATATATATATTTTAATATATATATATAAATATATATATATATATATTATAAAATATATATGAGGTGTTTTGGGGGTCTATGTGTTTGCCCAAATAATTTCCGAAAGGGTAAATTTCTGGAGCGGGTTTATAGGGGACAAAAAAAAAATAAAAAAAAAACCCTTTTTGTCTTACGAAGAAAAATGTGAAAAAACCCGCACATTTCGCGTTTCAAGGGGAGGGACACAAAAAAAAGCAGGGGTTGGTTTTATTCATGCAATTTTTTTTCTTATTGACGTATGGTCTAGGCCCTTGTAGGGTGAACCCCTCTTTTAAAAACCCAACCCCCTTTCCTTTTTCTTTTCCCGCAAAAACTCTTGCTCAGCCCGGGCCTCCTTGACTCTCCTTCTCCCTCCCCCCCTTTCCCCTTTGCCCACTTTTTCTCCCTTTCCCCTTTTTCGCTCAGGGTACCCAGCCCTTCCTGTGACTTAGTTCTATTTTTTCCCTTTTCTATCTATTTGCTTATTAATTTTTATTTATTCATTTTTGATAAATGGCAAAATTCACCTTGATATTAGAAACTGGGGGCGGGGAAATTTTACAGTGAGAAGACAAAAAGAGGATTCAAAAATGCAGCAAGGAAAATTTTTTAACAGCGTAGAGGGAGGCAAAGGGGGAAAGGAAGAGGTGGA
>NC_051390.1:2735794-2740794 GCF_015228065.2 Penaeus monodon | reverse complement strand
AATGGTTGTTTTTTAGACCTCGCAGAAAAAAAAAACAACTGGAAACCTCCAACCCATATCCGTGAGTGTAATTTACCCTCTCTTCATATCTCGGGCAATCTTCCACCTTGTGCATAATTGAATTTCAACAGCATAAATATCACTCACGTTCTTTCCTGCATGCCCTCACCTCTTCCCCCTCGACCCCCGCGGATCACCCCCCCAAAGACCCCACGTCGCGCCTACCTTCCCGCAGCTATTACCCTAATTTATCCCTCAGGGCTCCGAGGACGCCCGCGTTTCCTCCGACGCTACAAGCTGCCACTTAATGCCTGTTAAGGTCATCTGCCTTCCTCTCTTTCTCGTTTTCGCTTTCTGGAACTTGCTTTATCTTTGCTCTTTTTTTGCCTTTTTTCTTCTATTCTTTTATCTTTTTTCTCTCTTCTCGTCTCTTCATTTCTCTTCTCTTCTCCTCTCTTCTTTTCTCTTCTATTTTCTTCTCTACTCTCTCCCTCTCTCTTACTCACTCGCCTGTACTCGGTTTCTTCTCTTCCTCTCCCTCTATCTCTCTCAATCCCCTCGTTCTCCCCCTACCCCTTACATTCCCCTTCCCCTTCTCCCCTTATCATCCGATCACCCCCTAATGGTCCCCAAGTCCACTCGCCCTTCTCAATCACTCCCCTTTCCCTCTCTCCCCTCCTTCTCCATCCTTACTCCCCCATTCTCCCACCCCCCCTTCCTAACCTCCCCAGCAATCGAACCTTCCCTCATCCCCCCCCTCCCCCCCCTCTTAAACAAACACGCCATCACCCACTGCGAGGTCTCCATCCTTCCTCTCCTCCCGTTCTTCAGCTAACACTAACATTATAGCCTTTGGGACGCACTCCAGCGAATCTTATTAGCTTTGTTTGGAATACGGATTGCATTATAGGATCGGTGTAGACTGCGTGTCGAACGAAGGAAAGCAAATAGAAACGTAGGCGGCATCTCAGACAGGGTACGAAGTCGCAATCTAGATTTTTATTTAAAGTTATAGATTTTGTTTATCAAGTTGATGATGAAGATGATGGTTACGTCGGTGAGTGTGATGAGGAGAATGACGATAAGTAAATATGATGATGATAATATTGATGATGATGATATTCATAATAATAGTAATAATAATAATAAAGATAATAATAATAATAAAGCTTATAAAATAATAATAATAACAATGATAATAATAAAGATAATAATAATAAAGATAATAATAATAAAGATAATAATAATAAAAAATGATAAAATAATAATAATAATAATAATAATAATAAATATAATACCTATAATAATGATAATGATAATAACTATAATAATGATATTAGAATAACTATAATATAATTATAATAATAATGATAATGATAATTATAACAATACCATGTTGCCGGTGGTAACGATGATGACGGTAAAGATAATGATAACAGGATATGAATAAGATACATATTGATACATTACCATAGATGCCATAATCTAGACTGCCCTCAATATATGATATTCCATCATAATAATTATTCTTGTCATTATTTTCAATCTTAGATAGTCATCTCTGTTATAAAAGGAATATTATTCAGAAAAAAAACTCTGATGAAAGAAGATTTTCTCGCGGTGTCAGATGTGGAGTCGTTTTTTCCTCGTAATATTATTCATGGAATTTCCTTAGTTGGATCCATAAACAAATGCGATATATCGTAATAGTTGCAGTTATTTTTTTTTTTCTCACTTTTTTTGTCTTTATTTTTATAAGAAAAAAAGAAGAAGAAGGAAAAAACAAAACGTCAAAAACAAAACTGTTAAGTCTTTAGGTATGATGTTCATGTTATCCTCTGTCCATTTAATTTCCTTAATATTCATATAAATTAAGAATTATTTACTAAATAACAGTTTTGTTTTTAGAGGGGGTACTTAAATCATTTAGAAAGTATATGAAGCTATGCCATAATCATGCATTTCTTCAGTACTTTCGTGTTTTATTTATTATTTCCGTGGCATAGACCCGTTGATAATAACTTTAGCAATTAAACATAAATAGGTAAATGTATTAATTAAGAGGAACTAAATATATCACCAATTACGTGAAACACATAGATCTGACATAAAATGGCTATGTTACTCTCCCCTGTTGTTCGGCTGATTATTGATGGCCGAAGTGCTTAGTTTCGGATTCTATTATATAGTGAAGTGTGGGTTTTTGGCCCTTAGATTTATCCCAGCATATATCTCGGTGTTGGAAGTGTCTGCTCAAATTTGTTGGTATTTTAATAGTAAGATCGACATGATAATACTAATTTAAGTGTATATATCCGTGGGATTCAGCTGCTTGTATATCGTACTTGGTAGACATAGATATACATTAGATTAATTCATATATTATCTATTATTTGCATATTCATAAGTGGACACAGGAGAGAAAAAAAGACAATGTTTGAGCCCTTGCTGAGTTTGTTGCGCTTGTTGTCAACAATCTCAATATATTTAATCAAAATAACCTAAGTCACCACTTCCATGACCTGGTATATATCCACAGGTCAGTAGGGAAATGTAGAACAAATCTTAAGACATTGAGAAAACTGTAAATAGGTATGGCAGGAAGCTAGCCCCGATTTTGTGAAGTGACCGACGATATCGAGCTCGGTTCAGGGTTATTCTTGGCATTAAAATTCGGACTGCATAAATTATTCTTTCTCGAAAGTTCAGCCTACTGTTCCACGTGTTATTTAATATCATTAACATTTGACCAAACAGCTGTGAGAGTTTCAAAAGCAAATGATGTCTTCAAAGAAGTACAGCTTATCGTGGGACCTCCGAGCACTGTGAGGGAATTGAATATTCACGATATTTTCCTCGCATCATCCGTAAACCTACCAATAAAAGGAGAGAGAATAACACACCTCGGCTCAAAATCATCGGTAACTTCACTTTCATTTTGGAAAATCACTGTCACCCAAGTTTTTTCCCTTTTTTCCCTCACCAACAGAGCTGACGGCAATCACTTCTGAAGGTTAGCAGATCAATGGGGGAAGTAACCTAACAGCCAGGCAGGGTCGGACATGGACGACGGAACTGGTGGGGGAATTTCTCCGTCTCTGTCACCATTCAAGGAAATGCCACTGTTTGTTTTTTCTGCCTTTCGTTTGTACAGATTTTCCTTTCTACTTCGCTTGATACATTGTAAACATTTACAAATCGCGACTCTTTCCACATCAAATACAAGGAGAAACAAGACAGCATCGAAAGAACGGTTATTGTTGTTTTCAATTACAGTGTGAACATTCTACATCGTCAATGTTCATGAATTATAACCTGTTCTACATCACGGAGATGGAGAAATATGCATCACTGATAAACTATGGTTGTCATGTTACCATTTTCACTTACAATATACATGGAGTTTACTGTAATATTACCCACCCCCCTCCTCTTTCTTCCGATCTCGTTGATGACTCTTTTATGTGTCTGTCTCCAGGTCCCCTGTTCCCCAGTCACTCTCAGTCCTAATGACCTCCACATTACTCAGCCACTCCCCTGCCCATATGTTTCTGTTATTGTGATCTTCCTCCTTACAAATGATATAACCTTAATTTTCATTCCAGACAGTGCTCTATACTTTTTCTTGCCCCTGTTACTTTGCACTCTTGCTACTCACCCTTCGCCGGGGGTCTCGTTCTCGCCTCCGCCCTTATCTTTCACCCTCCCACGTTCACCCCAAAAGACGGCTCGCACTGCCGTAATCAGCCTCGTCAGACATCCCTGATGACCAATATTTCCTTGTGACGAAGGGCGGGAGGTCAAGGGGCAGACAGAAAATTGCTTCACGACAGGCGAGGGAAGATTGTAAGGGGACATCGCTAAGGAAAGTCAGGATTTCCTCTGTCTCCCTCTTTCTTTCTTTCTCTCTCTCTCTCTCTCTCTCTCTCTCTCTCTCTCTCTCTCTCTCTCTCCTCTCTCTCTCCCCCCCCTCTCTCTCTCTCTCTCTCTCTTTCTCTCTCACTCACTCACTCTTTTATGTGTCGCGTGCTTTTCACTCTTCATATGTTTCGACCTAGACGGAAGGAAAAAACACTTTGGCTTCAGGCATATGCCTTTCTGGCCATCTCTGAGAGAGACACGAGTGAAAATGTGTGTTCATCGGAAATTCTTTTATAGCTGTTCTGTCGTGCGTAAAGGTTACGTAAACGTTTTTTTTAATGGAAAATCAACTTTTTGTCGCAACAATTACTTTCATTAGCGTAAATCGGGTTCTGCTTATGCTACATATATGATATAATAATATATATAATGACGATATTATTCACAGACGTACTGATAGAAACTTGTAACATGTGAAGCTCAGAGATTGTTCCACGCCAGACGAACGGCTAATCCTAAAGATAGGAAATTGCTTTACGTATATCTTAACAACTAACGATTGTCTTTTTCTCAGAGTGATTGAATACTGTCATCAGTATTATTTCCATTACTATTCTCATGATGCAATTTGTTAGGTGTATCATCGACTTCTTTTATCACTGATAACCTCGCGACCTTCCAAATCTCGCTTCGGCAGATCCGCGGACAAGACTGATGAACTGACACACTTTTCACCTCGTTGGGCAGGGAAACGCGAACAGATTATGATAAAGGAGGAAAATAACAAAACGAGATGAGATGAGAGGGTGTGACGTCAAAGTGGCAGTCGGGAGCGTGAATTGTGTATGGGTTGGGAGGGATGGGAAAAGGGAGAGGGATGAAGAGGAGGAGGAAGAGGGAAGAGGGATGGGGAGAGGAGGGGCAGGAGAAGGGAGAGGGAGAGGAGACCAAGGGCTGGCTGAGAGCCAACCAGAACTCCCTTCTGAGGACGCTTTTAGGCCTGCTGCTTCTCGACAATAGGCTTGGAACTGGTGAGGGCCAGAAGGGAATCCCGTATCTTTTACCCATGTCAGTGGGAGGAATGTCCGCGAGGAACACCAAGGCGATGTCCACCTTCTTTATCCAAGGAGCAAAGAAAA
>NC_051390.1:2693294-2698294 GCF_015228065.2 Penaeus monodon | reverse complement strand
CTGAGAATATTGTCATCCGTAAGTATAAATACAAGCTTACATTCCTTATCAAGGTCTTGAAAATTTGAATAAACTGTATTACATTGGTTAAATTTGCTGTGTGGTGCTGTGTCGTTCTCATCTAGCAATCTTGCTGACCCGTGTTCAATTCCCGTACTGCCAGTGGAGGGTAACCCCGGCAATTCCTTGCACACAGGGGCTGATTTAGAAGGCAAACAGACAGTCTGTCACACCAAACTTATGAATAACCATTTGTACCATATGGAATTAACTAAAGTGTTTATTTTCTTATTTTACTATCTCTATATAATTGGCATTCAAGCAGGATGTAAAAATTCGTCCTCGATTTCTCCACTGTTACAGTACAAACATATTCGTTCCTGAAATGCCAAGTTTTTATGCCTTCTTGTTTCTACTTCTTAGTGGTAAGATTCCTGCCCTAAACTGCGAGAATATAGATCTAGAATTCCTAGAAAATTAGCTCGTAAATAATTCAGACTAGATTTTTTTATGCGTATAAGCCCATTAATTAAATTACTTTTATTTCATATAAATTCATAATTTTAGTTTTGATAGAGCAGACTGTCATACACAGAGTAGCTAGTTTAGTCATCAGTCAGGCTGAACTTGGGACGATTAACAAACACACACATAAAGAAACGCAAAGAAAATAAATTCATGATACACTAGCCAAGAAAATAAGGCTTTAAAACTCCATTTCCAAGTATCTTTTAAAATAGACCTACCGCATTATGTATATTGCGAACAACAACAAAACCCTCATTTTGGGATAGCATTAATCTAACTTTAGAGGAGACACTCTACAAATTGGAAAAAATGTTTTTTTGTAATAGAGAGGACTGGGGAAGAGACGCAACTAGTTGTAAGCTTGAGGATGTGTTGGATCATTATTTTTTCTATTAATTTGCATATTGTTATTTCTTATAACGGCAATACTTGCATGGAATATGTGTTGGGATTAATATATTATGAAAACAGTAACAGAAGGGATGCTATCTCAAAATGTAAATAGTGTGTGTGTGTGTAATCATATATATATATATATTATATATATATATATATATATATATATATATATATATATATATAGATATATATATATATATATATATAGAATATATATAATATATATATAATATATATATAATATATATATTATATATATAATATATATAATATAATAATAATATATACATACGTATTTAGTAAAAAAACGAAAACACACAACAACACACACACACACAACACACACACACACAACACACATAATATATATATATATATATATATATATATATATATAATATATATATATATATATATATATGTATATATATATATATATATATATATATATATATATATATACATATATATAATATATATATATATATATATATATATATATATATATATATATATATATATATATATATATATATATATGTGTGTGTGTGTGTGTGTGTGTGTGTGTGTGTGTGTGTGTGTGTGTGTGTGTGTGTGTGTGTGTGAGTGTGTGTGTGTGGAGTGAGTGAGTATGTATGTATATACCTAATACCCTGCCAATATATACCGACGGTTATCGATGCCCAAATTTTGGAAAAGAATCTAAAACAAATGAACACATATTTTTCAGTTTTCTATTAATGGGAAAGATACGGACAGGGAAATGGAGGTTATTTTTCTCAATTACATTAACTACTACAACTTGAAAAAAGAAAAGGAAAAAGTTTCTGAAATAAATCAACATCTTATTAACATGACTCTCCCCCAAAGCTAATTTCCATCTTCATTATTTTCGGGCCTTCCTTTCAGGGGAAACTATTTCCCGGGGATTTTTCTTTTTTCATTTCCCTCTTTCCCTTCCCTCGGTTTATCTTCGTCATTTGTCTGTATCTCATACACATACACACAAACAAACATTCACACGCACAAGCACGTTTACACACACGCGCGCGCGAACACACACGCACACACACACACACACACACACACACACACACACACACACACACACACACACACTCACACGCACGCACACACACACACACACACACACACACACACACACACACACACACACACACACACACATGTGTTTATCTAATTTTAATAAACCCTTGCGTTCTATGCCTTGAATTCTTTGCCTCGAGCTCAAGGTTTTGTTTATATTCAAAAGATTGATGTTAATGCTATTATGAAATATGAATATGAATATGTTGTCATGATTACATGGTTGTGAGAAAGTGAAGTCGTTTTGATAATTTCTACATTTAGCCTTCATAGATCTCCAGTTATAGCTTTTATGATTGCTTAATGATTTCGCACCTTTAAGAGGATGATAGGCAATCGTGCTCTGTTTTCATAGGTGATTATAATGCTCACCACCGTGACTGGCAGCACTCTATATCCCCAATTGACCGACATGGCATTTCTGCCTTAGATTTCCCAGATATAGTTGGGCGTGAGCAGTTACTCCGTGGTCTGCTAACAGAACTCGTCCTTGTTTTGAGAATTATGTTGCCATGCGAAATATAGCATATAATGTTTATAGGGAGGCTGAATCTGGATATAAATTTCTCTCATAAGCTTCACAGCCTCATAAATGGTGATCAACGTTTAAAGCATCTCTGGTGCTCTCCGTTCTTCCTTTAATGTAGCCTGATGGTAATAATACATAGCACGTTTTGAGAAAGCTACCTTGTTAGCCCTCTTTCAAAACAAAGTTTAGAAGATATTGAACTGCCTCTTTCCTGTCACCCATTACCATGCTTTAATTCCTTTGCTTTCAGGTCTTCCGGAATCAAGGCGACCCTAATGGCTTGCTTTCTTTGAATTCAAAAGACTAAATGGGCCTTTAATTCCTAAATTAGCTGTAATCTTACGTATTTTAGTTCGCCAAGGATCATTTTCAGAGTGCTGGCTGGCGCTTTGGTAATGTTAGCCCTATGTCTAAGGGTCCATTGCAGTCAAATATCTTTCTGTATAATTGAGACCGTTTCTTCCAGAGACTGAGTTTGGCATTATAAGGCCTAAGTAACGCATTGCTTATGTAAGAAATGCAATCTTCATGTTGATGGTAGTTTTAACTTGTATTCCCGCGTGTCTTCTAGAGTTCCCCAGGGCAGTGTTCTTGGCCCTTTTCTCTTCATTTTATGTACCAGTGATATGTGGCCCTTTATTCTAATATAATGTTGGCATATGCTGATGACGCTTCTCTACCTTCTCCGGTAACCAGGCAAAGAGTAGCTGGCAGCCTCACTGATGATAATTCAGTCGTGGTGCTCTCGGTGGCGCATGAAATCCTATCATGTCCAAGGAAAGCAGTTGCCTCAGCATCCGAGACTGCTGGTTAATGGAGTCTTAAACACTTCAGTGGATGATCTGAAGCTCTTAGGTATAACGCTTGATTCAAAGCTTATATTTGAATTACAAATTAGGAATATCGCCCTGGCAGTTTCATTAAAGTTAGGCATCATTCGCAAGTGCAAGAAGATTTATGAAGATAACATTACTCCTAGATGCTTTTTTATATATATTCTGCCTCATTTTGAGTATTGCTCTCCCGTGTGGTTATCCGCTACAGAGTCACACTTACGACTGCTTGATTGTTCTTTTAATTCCATTTAATTTCTCCTGTCTGACTCAGACTCGGAAATTGAGCATCGCAGGGATATTGGGGCTCTTTCGCTCTCATACAAATTGTAATCGATAATTCACATCCCCTCTATAAATTTTCACCTGATTTTTATCAACCTGCAAGAGTTGCTAGAAGTTCTATGTCCCTCAAAGCAATAACATTTGATGTAAATCGATCGTCGACATCTCAGTTTTCTATATACTTTTTTTACTGATATTTGTAAGCTGTGGAATAGATTGCATTCAGTGTGAGAGTCCAGAGATTGTAATTTCTCCGACTTTAAGATATCACCTTACATGTTCTTAATACGTAAATAGCTGATAAATTTAGATTTTTAATCTTTTTTAGCTGTGTTTTGAACTGCACTGACACCTATGGTGATATAATTCTCGAATTTTCCTTTGTGGGTCTTTACATGGCTCACCCTAATAATAATAATAATGATAATGACAATAATAATGTGTGTGTGTGTGTGTGTGTGTGTGTGTGTATGTGTGTGTGTGTGTGTGTGTGTGTGTGTGTGTGTGTGTGTGTGTGTGTGTTTGAGAGAGATAAAGTATATTTTATTTGACGGACATTTACTCATAGATATTTGTATACCTACACGCTGACACTCCTACAAACACACCCACCCACACGCACGCACGCTATTCATTCGATGCCATACCTTACGCATGGACAAATAAAGGTTCGTATTAACATTCATACGAGCGCTGACTGAGATTTTGTATTCATGTGGAGTAACTTGCCTGCTCCATTATCATTCGCAGTCATTACTTCCTTCCTGCTGTCATTAGTTATTATTCTTTGTCTCATTCTTTCATTTATATTTTATTAAGGTATATTTCTAAGTAAATTTATCTGTCTCTCTAATTATCTGTTTGTCAATCTCTCTCTATCCATTTATCTATCAGTATGCTCATCTATCTATCAAACTATCTATCTATCTACCTATTTATCAGTTTACTTATCTACCTATGTATCAATCCATCTACTTATCAATCTATATATATATCTGTCTACCTATCTATCTACTTATCAATCAATATATATATATCTGTCTACCTATCTATCTACTTATCAATCAATCTAACTAAATATCAATCTATCTAATCTTTATGTCCCCGTATATCTACCTCTCTATATCTTTATCTCTCCGTTTAATCGTTTGTTTACACCTTTCCTTCCACTCTCTTCACCGCTGATAGATGAGGGTACGATCCCATCCTCCCCTTGCCCTTGACAGCCTGTGGTTCTCGCCACTGACTCAGCAAGAGCAGCAGCGTTCGTGCTGAAGCAAGGAATAAAGATCTATAAGGAGGTGATACACGGTCATCTC
>NC_051390.1:2678294-2680794 GCF_015228065.2 Penaeus monodon | reverse complement strand
AATATATATTATAATATATAATACAATATATATATTACATACATATATAAATATAATATTATATTTTATATAAATATTAAAAAATAAATATATAAATATTTTATATATAATATATATATATATTAAAAATATATTATTATATAATATTATATATATATATATATAATATATAATATATTATATATTCACCACAACACACACACAAAAACACACACACACACACAAAAACACAACACAAAAACACACACACACACATACATACAGTATGATGTATAACATAATTAATATATATAAAAATACATATATATACATATGTAATATTAAAAGAAAATAAAAAATAGATATATATAACATTTAACATTTATTAACACACACACACCACACACACAAACACACACACACACATATTATAATATATTAATATTTTAATAATATAATATATATTATAAAATATAATAATATATTATATTTTTGTGTGTGTGTGTGTGTGTTTGTTGTATGTATTTTTTTGTAAATATGTTAATATAAAATATAAATAATATATATATAATATTATTAATTATATAAATATAAAAATATATATTATTAAAATATATATAATATATAATTTATTTATAAATATATATATAAAATATATAATATATATATTTGTGTGTGTGTGTGTGTGTGTGTGTGTGTTGTGGTGTGTGGGGTGTGTGTGTGGTTTAAAAAATGTATAAATTCTATTATAATTTTTTTTGGTGTTGGGTTTGTGTGTGTATGATTTTTATTGTAAATATGGATATATATATAATATAATATAAATATAATATGAAAAATTTTTTAAAATAATATATAATTATAAAAATATAATAATATAAAAATATAATATATTTTAATTAAAATATTTAAAATATATGTATATTAATATATAAAATAAATATTAAAATAATAATTAAAAAATAAATTTTTTAAAAAAAAAACTATAAACACACACACACACACACACACACACACACAACACCACACACCACTTTAAAAATATAATATAGATATATATATATATTATTAAATATATTAATTTATATTATATATATATAATATATTATATAATATAATAATATATATATATTATTTTATATATATTTATATATATATAATATATATTATATATATTTTATCTATATATATACTTTTATATATTATATTTGTATATTATATATATATATATATATATATATGTAAATGTATATGTTATAAAGTATTTAAAATTCCCATATATCTTGTATGTATTTATATATTATATATATTTCTATATGTTATATTTATATCTGCATATGCACATTTTATTTCATTATTATACATTGCATATTAATATATTATAATATTAAATTTTAATATATATATACTTTTTTAATATTATATATATATATGTATATTTTATTAGATATTATATATATATATATATAATATATATATAAAATATTAATATATAATATAATATATTATATATAAATATATATATATATATTTATATATATATATATTAAAATATATATGTATATTACACAACACACACACACACACACACGCACAAACACAAACACACAAAACATACACACATACACACACAGAACACACACACACACAGACACACCACACACACACACACAAATATATCTATCTATGTATATATATATATATATATATATATAATATATATATATATATATATATATATATATATCATTATATATATTTTTAAAATATATATTTAAAATATATATATAAAATATTATATATATAATATATATATATATATATATTTTATAATATATATATATGTATATATATATATATAAATTTTTAAATTATATATAATATATATATTTAATATATACATTTAAATTTTATATATTATAATATTATATATTATATATATATATATATATATAATATATATTAAATAATAATATATAACACAACAACACACACACACACCACACACACCACATTTTATATTTTATATATTATATATATATTATATATATATATATATATAATATATATATATAAATAAACAACTATATATATATATATATTTTATATATATATATTAATAAAATATATTAATATATATAATATATAATATATATTATCAACTATTACAGATATATATATAATATATATTTTTATATATATATATGAGATATAATATATATATTTTTATATATAATAAAAATACGACATGATATGTGTATATGCCCTTATGTGTATAATACATACTAATATTTATTTAATTTTAAGGTTATTAAAAAAATACTACACGGCATATAATACAACACACAAAAACCACAAATACACCACGCACACACAGATAATATATATATAATAAAAAATATATATATAATATTTTATAATATATATAATTACAATAAAATTTATATTAATATAATTATAAATAATATTATATATAATTTTATTAAAAATTAATTATATTATAAAATAACACACCACACCC
>NC_051390.1:2662328-2664828 GCF_015228065.2 Penaeus monodon | reverse complement strand
AAAGAGGAACTGTTGTTGGAGGAATAAGTTTATTTCCTAAGCAGCCATGCATACCGAGTATGCACGCAATGTTGCATGTGCTCCGTTAGTGCATGTTCGTATTTCATATACTTTAGGATGTCTGATTTCTTTTCGTTGCCTTGACCTCAAAGCAAGAAATGAAATGTAATTCATACGAGACAACCAACATACTCGCACCATTTTACAAACATGTCGTGTCCAAGAAAAAAATCTAAACATAGCTAAAGAAAATATGCTGGGAAGTTACAGAATCCGTCCTCATTTCTTCACGATGCAGTTTTTCTCGCGGACGTGAAGAAAGAATCCAATCCTTTGAGATACAGATCTCAGAAAACGTTAACATATTGTTGTAATGGAAATATCACGAGTTCATAGACTGTTCTAGATAAGGAGTTTCTGTGTGTCTAAAAAAAATCGTACAGAGCGCGTGGGCCTTAAACAGTCTGCAGTAAAATTTCAATTCCACGGGGTATGCTAGAACATAATTGTAAATATCCTAGGCCGCACAAGAGTATGGTAGATGGCGAGTTTAGGGTGTAAGGCAGACAACCAAGATGCCTTGACTCCTTTATTGCAGTAATGATTAAGTCACTTCTTTGGCATGTGACAACCGGTGGAGAACAAGGAAGGGTTACAGCAATAGCTCCTGCGGAATGGAATAGACAACACAACACTGGGATGTCTAGTGTGGCTAGATGAGATGAATAAGCAGGTAAAGCAATGGTCATGCGTAAATAACATATGTATATGTATGTATGTATGAAGAACCGTATATAAGATTATATAAAATATGTAGAATATAGTAATATGATATAGACATACACATAATTATTATCATATATAAATAATATATATGTACTTATAATATATATATATAATATATATAATTATATATCATATTATATAATATAATATATATATATATATATAATATATATTTATATTATCTCTATATATATATACTACATATAATCTTACTTCTACTATACTATATATATATAATCTATATACCTATATGTAACCCTATTTTCTATAATATGTTTATAATTATCCATACCTATATTATATACATTAGATTAATATTTAATACACACACAAACACACCATACAACAACACAGACAGACCAACACACACACACACGTCAGACCACTACACACACACACACACACACAGACAAAACACAGCAAACGCACACACGAACACACACACTCACACACACAAACACAACAGCACACACACAACAAAACACCCACACCACCAACGCACACACACACACACACAACACATATATATTATTATATATATTATATATATATAATAATTATATATATAGTTATCTATATATGTCATCTATCTCTTATCAATGTTGTGTTCGTTTGCGTAGTGTGGTTGTTGTGTATCTTATGTGTACGCACACACATCGCACACACACACACACACACACACCACACTACACACACATACAACACACAACCCACACAACCCACATATATATATATTATATTATAATATATATATTATATATATATAGTTATATCTATTATATGTGTGTGGTGTGTGTGTGTGTGTGTGTGGGTGTGTGTGTGTGTGTGCATGTGTGTTTGTGGTTATGTGTGTGTGTGTGTGTGTGTGTGTGTGTCGTGTATTTTTTCTAACATATATATAGCTTTTTATATAAGCATTTTTTCCCTTAGATGTTTATCCTGATCACGTTCTCTCCTTCCTCCCCTCCATATTAAAACTTTTTCTCCCCATTCACTTCCTACCCCATCTTCCTTCCTTATTACACCAAGACTCAACAATTACTTTTCCACGACAAATGAAATTCAATAAAGGGAATATGAGGAGGAAGAACGAGAGGGAGAAAGAGATTAAAGAAAGAAGCTGAAAAGGAAGAATTGAGACCTCGATAACGCTATACTTGTGCCAGACATAAACAACTTTTGCGAAAATATGCCATAACTTATATCCCTTCTACGTCATTGGCAGTTTTCTCTGCCCTCTGGGTGAGTATTTCCTTCGTCTGTGGGATTTCATATGTTTGGGTTATTTTATTAATTCTTTTGTGGTTTTATATAAATTCGAATGTAGAGATAAGTTGGTGAATAGAGGTGAATATATATATATATATATATATAATATATATATAATATAATATATATATTATATATATTATATATATAATATAATATGTATATACCTATAGCTTATATATAATATACCTATATATTATGTATAATACTATATATATATATGATAGTAAGATATATATATCTCTATTATATAATATATACCTATATATATGATATATATATGATATCTCTTTTTTTTTTTTTTTTTTTTTTTTTTTTTTTTTTTTTTTTTTTTTCTTTTTTTTTTTTGTGTGTGTGTGTGTGCTTTGTGTGTGTGTGTGTGGTGTTGTTGTGTGTGTGTGTGTGTGTGGTGTGTGTGGGCGTTGTGTGTCTTGGTTTAGTGTGC
>NC_051390.1:2628322-2654728 GCF_015228065.2 Penaeus monodon | reverse complement strand
TTTAAATTAATATATATATATTATATATATATATATATATATATAATATATTTTATATAATAATAATATATATAATTTTTTCTTTTAGTGATATGTTTTTAAACATATGATTATATTGCAGTATATGGCATAAAAAATCCTAGTATATCTACACAGTCCATCTCTAAAAGAGTAAACAGCATGATAATATGGAGCATACTTATATATATCTTCATCCACTAAATAAGCTTCACTAACTTATTGGGAGGTCTGTTTCCCAAGACACCTGTTGGCAATGGCTCTAACAAATGGAGAAGGTGGGAGGAGGGCAAACAATCCTCCCTCATGGCTAGTGAGGCAGGCTATGGTACACAGAGAGAAGGTGACCACCAGGAAGTGGTTGGGGGGAAGGGGAAAACCCATCCTGCCTGTGGTCCAGTGGCTGCAAAACCAGTGTGAGACATGCGGGGCAAAGCCTTAGGGAACCCTAGTTGTTGAAAATCAGGCACAATAGCCCCCCACACCTTTATCTGGAGAAATGACTGGGAGGGATCCACTACAGTGACTGCCTGAGGTATAACACTCAAACAACCTAATATATCCCACAGTAGCGGGGTACTTTCAAATTGGAAATGTTTGGTGCAGGTCAGGAGCCCATGGTGACTGACCAAAAACAAAGCATAGGTCAAAGTTGATATTGCATGGCTGAGCTGGCTGGTGACTGGGACTTACATGCTCCCTGATATGCATCTCCAACAGAGTTAAGGAGGAACAGCATATCAGGAATCTTGTTCAAGAGATTGAAGGCAAATTTTGCCCTGTCTACCAAGCCATGAGGAAGCTGTACTCCAAGAGCTCCTTACAGATGACTCCAGTTCACTCAGTAGATTATCACATAATTTCATTCTCTTCCTTCTTAACCTGTTGCCAACAGGTGGCATGTATGTACATGCCATGGCATGCCTGGACTATCTGCCGGATGGCATATACATACATGCCATGGTGCTCATGTTCCGTATTCTGGGGCATGTATGGCCATGCCACAAGTTTTTTGTTCAATTACGGCAATATTATATTTTTTGTCACTGAAAATGTGATTAAGTAGTAACACTTTTCTCATTTTTCCTGTACTATGCATTCATAAAGGCTTCTCGGGTTCCGAGGTTAGCGTCTAAAAAATTACGTCGGTAATCAACTACATTGACCAGAGATATTATATAGTATTCAGTGATGATGTAAACCACGTGAAAATACGAAATGTATTTTGGTAAAAAAAAAAAAAAAATAAAAAAAAAAAAATAAAAATAAAAAATAAAAACACTAAACTAAAATAATCTATAGGAAATGATAATATAAACCTTTGAAACAAGTTTATTTATAAAAATAATTTGAATAAAAATGCAAAAGAAAATAAAAAAAAACCCGGTTTCAATTCATGATCCCCAAAAAACCGCTTATTTTTTCAGAATAGAGGAAAAATGATCAACTTGGGTCCATAAAAACAACAAAAAATCCTCGTTTTTTTATCAGAAATTGGCAAATAGAGACTTAGAAAATAATAATACTAAAAATACAATATGGTTAAAGTATTATAAAGGGAAAAGACAAGAAAGCTGGTATTGGGCTGAGCAGTCTGCATGCTAGGGGAAAATAAGAGCCCCCAGCGGGGGGGGCCCAGGCCACTATAAATACCACCCGGAGAGGGGGTTGCGCACGGGAATCACCGTCGGAAAGGGGTTTAAAGGTATTATAGAAAGCCACCTATGGGGCCCCAGAAAGAGAAGAAATCGGTTCACTCCTGAAAAGCACAACAGTATACCCTTTGTACTTTAAGTCACGTAGAGCATATAGTTTCTCAGAGCCACACTACCCTCAAGGGTTTTTAACTATACATCTCAATCCTGTGTGAGTCCTGATAAATTCTATAAAGATTTGTTAACAGACTAGTACTGTCGAATGTAATTTTAATGTGGTGAAAGAATGTTTGGCCCCTTTCCCCTATAAATTTTCGGAATGAAAGGGGCAATTTTCTTGCACTAGCATTTTTTTCAACACTAACTGAATGGAAATCATGAGTTATCATTTAAAGTCAATGTGGAGAAACACTAGGAAACATTTAACTGATCATGACTAGGAAGCTAACTCATCTAAGTTTTTGGGAAAAACCGTAAGGGATCTCCAGCATTTACAATGAGGCGGCCGTTGGTATTGAGGTCTCGGGAATAAAAAAAAGGTCCGGAAATTTTGGGGGATTGCTGGGAGAACTTGTTCATATTACATGTTTGTGATGAGGACAATAATTTTTATTCTTAATAGAGTAGGAGAGTAAAGTTTTTTAGACAGGAAGTTAAATGACAGATAAACCTGGCAGCAAAAGCCCTGAACTTGCTTGACAAGAGTATTTTGGAGTTTTCAGTACTTGTGCAGAAGGACCAAGCATGCATCTTCAAGACTAGATATTATAGTTTTTTCAGATGGAAATAAAACTTGGAGTTGATCCCGCCTGTGCCTTGGGTCTGGGCTATACCTTTTTAGGTCCTTGTGTCAGACATACAGTTACAAGACCAATGAATTTATGAAATTGAATTTGACCGTTTTCAATACAGGACGCCAACTCAGGCCATATGAAAAACTCCCCGGGGTGATCCCCTCAGTTTGCCGCTTTGAGACAGCCCTGAAGAGAGAGAGACAAGAACAACCTTGGAAATTACTCGGCATATCTAATTCTGTCAAGAAGGGGAAAAAAAACTGAGTAGAACCAAGAAAACCCCTGGCCGAAACAGAGAAAATTTGGGGACCCTTCAGTCTTAGTCTTGCTAACATTCATTTTTTTAAACTATCATGCAATAACTTCTAAATATGGAACAAAAGTCTCATCAAATGACTCAGATAGCACTACAGTGTAAAAAAATACAATAACAATCAATCTTTCTCTGCCTAGAAATTCTAGGTGCTGCATGGTATTATTCACATTGTCCCAGAACATAGAATATCCCTAAGGTAAGGAAAGAAAGATAAGGAAAATAATAAAAATAAACACACAGATGCATTTTAACACAAACACACACACACACACATATAATATATATTTTCATGAGAGAATATATATATATATAATATATATATATATATATTATATATTATATATATAATATATATATGTATATATATATATATATGTATATATATATATTATATGTATATATGTATATATATATGTATTATAAGTATATATATTATATATATGTATATATATATATAATATATATATTAATATATATATAATGTTGTGTGTTTGTGTGTGTGTGTGTGTGTGTGTGGTGTGTGGTGTGTGTGTGTGGTTGTGTGTGTTGTGTGTGTGTAAATGTTTGTACATATATATATATATATATATATATATTATATATATATATATAAACAAAATGGAACAAATATAAATAATCAAGAATCAGACACACAACACAATTAAAAATATTATATAAAATATAACATACATACATATACAATATACATAAATAAAGTATATACATATACATTAAAAAGAGATATATAACATTAATTATACATGCATGTGTGTGTTATATATATATTATATATATATAGGTAATCATATACTATATACATTTTTGTATGTATATATATTTACATTATGTACACACACACAAAAAAACACAAACACACACACACACACAACCACACACACACACACACACAACACACACAAAAACAACACAACACACCAAAACACCCCACTCACAAATGTTTTGTTGTGTTTGTGTGTTTTGTGTGTTTGTGTGGGGTGTGTGTGTGTGTGTGTGTGTGTGTGTGTGTGTGTGGTGGGTTTGTGTGGTGAGTGGGTTTTTTATAATAAAATATAGGGTATATATTAAATTTTTTTTTTTTTATTATTAAAATAAAATTAATATTAATTTTCAAAATAAAAATAATAATAATATATATAAAATATTAATATAAAAATATATAATATTAAATATATTATAAAAAAATTTTAAAAAATAATAATATATAAAAATATTTTTAAAAATTAAATATATAAAAAATTATATAAATATATATAAATTTTAATATATTATATTATATATAAATATTTTATAATTATACTTCAATATAAAAAAAAAAACAACAAAAAACACACAAAAACACACACACACACAAAACCCACCCAACACACCCTCATTAATAGATTATAAAAAAAAAAAAAAAAAAAAAAATATTTATAATTTTTTTTTTCCTTTTTTTTCCAATATATTATTTTACCAAAAAAATTTTAAATAATATAATATATTATATATATATAATATTATATAAAAAAATATAATATATATAATAATATATAAATTTTAAAAATATATATAATACTTTTTTTTTTTTTTTTTTGTTTTTTTTCTTTTTTTAATATATATATAATATATATATATATTAATAAAATAAAATTATAAAATTAACAAAATATTTTAAATACAATATATATAAATTATTTATAAAATTTTTTCTCTCTCTTTTCCTCTCTCTCTCTCTCCTCCTTCTCCTCTCTCTCTCATAATAAAATATATAAATATTATATATATATATATATAAAAAATATGTATATCAATATTATTAAAATATATATATATAATATATATAAAATATATATAAAAAATTTTTATATAAAATTTATATAATAATTATATATATTATATATATATTTTTTTTTGGGGTTTTGGGTTTTGGGTTGTTGTGGGGTGTGTTTTTTTTTTTATATAAAATAATATAATATATAATAATTATATATATTTAAAATTTAATTATAATCTATATATATTAAATATAATATTTTATAAAATTTTTTAATATATAATTATATATATCATATATTTTATAAAAATATATATATTATAATATACTTAATATATATATAAAATATATTATTTTATATATATTATATTAAAATTTTAAATAATAAATATAAAATTTTAATAATAATATTTTAAATATTTAATATAATATATAAAAACATCATTTTAGGGGGGGCTTACGCGCATGGTGATGTAAAAGCAATGGTGTGGGAGCCAGAGATGTTAAGTGCTTGCATGTTTCTTGTTTGCAGCTTCCCCCCGGCAGCTCGTGCGAAAAAGGAAGCAGTTTTTGCAAAGTCTCCCCTGCCAGGTCCACCCTCCCATCAAAAGACTTCCAGTGCCCCCCCGTGGCCACCCAGGGTAACGGGCACCTTGGGGGTCCCGGGCTAAACGTGGGGAACTCGAAGCAGCAGGAGGCCCCCAGGGGTACGGAGCAGGGCCAGGGGCGTTGGACAAGCTCTACCTGTCCCAATCCTCCCCCCTAGCCACTGGGGTAATGGGGGGCTCGGGGAGGGGGGCCTTGCCCGTCCTCCTCCCCCCGAAAGCCCCCTGGCAACATCAAAAAATAAAGGATATGTGGGGGGAGGGGTGTTTTTCCCTCCCACCCAGCAAGTAAAGGGGGGTGTGGGGCCCGCGGGAGGACAAAAATCGGGGCCAAGATTGGGAAAGAAGTTATTTGTCCCCCTGCGCCCCGGCACTGCCAACCCCCCATAAAACTTGTGGGGCAAAGCCCTCGGGGACCCCCCAGGGAGATGGGCAACCCACGCCTGCTGACCCCCTTTTTTTGGGGGGGGTTTTCGGCAGGGGGGGCAGAGGGGGCGGCACCCCGGGGTGACCCCCGGGCTTTCCTCAGGCGTGCTTTGGGGGAAAGGGGTTGGAACATCCGGGGGGGTAGTGGGGAGGGGGATGAGCGGTTTTCCTTGCTATCGCGGGAATTGAGGCAACTGGGAGTTGTGGTGGGCCCCCTCAGAGGTGGAAAAACCCGGAGGGTAGATCAGTGGGGGGGTACACTACAACTGGTCGGGGTCAGCGATGGTCACCACTTTCCCGGGGAGCCATAGCCATTCCAGTCGACTTCAGCCTCAGTAGTTTGAGGTTTGGGAAAAGGTTTAAAAGAAAGGGGTTATTTTTTTTGGCCCCCCTTGGAAAAAATTTTGGGGAAAAGGGGGAAAAAGCCCTTTTGGGGGTTTTTAGTCAAGGAGAGGGAGGGGCCCCCAGGTTCGGGGGAGCTTTTTTGTGCGAACAAGCTTTTTTTTATTGCTGCGCTTTTTTTATACAAGGTTTTCGCTCTTTAAAAATCTAAAACTTTCGCGACAGAACACCACCGTTTTCATACCCTTTATAAAAAAATTGTTTTTCCCAAAAATTAAAAAAAAAAGGGGAAAAATTTCAGGTAAAGTCCAAAAATCTCAAATTGTCCTTTGTGCCCAAACCCTTAGCAGAGCCACTGGTTCAGAGAATTTTCACTCACAAACCACCAACACACCCAAAAACCCAACACCACACACACCACACACACACCAAAACACACACACAAAAACCACAAAACCCCAACAAAAAACACAAAAACAAACAAAACACACACGCACCACGCACGCACCCCGCACCCCGCCACTCACCCTCACCCACACCCCCACACCCACACAAAAAAAAAAAAAAAAAAAAAGCACAGCATTTTCCTGTGAGAAATGAGATAAAAGGTTTTTATTTTTTTATCCTTTGCTGAAATTACTAAAGGGTTTCGCCCCCTAAAATTTGGTAAAAAGCCCTTTTTAAGCCTTTTTGTGTGTGGGGGCAAATGTTTTTTCTTAGTGCTTCTAATTTTTTAAAATAAATTTGCTGACTGTGTGGGACATTTGGAAGAATTCGTATGGCTGGGAAAAATCTGTAAATTTTTGGGCATTAAAAATGATGATAATATAAGAAAATTATTTTTGTAAAAATTTAAAGGAGGGGGGAACCCAAAGTGAGTTTTAAGGTAGGCTTAGCATGATCAGCCCATTTTTGGGCCCCTCAAAATGTAAGAAAAGGTTTAAATAAGAAAACCACAATGAAACCAAGCCGCACCAACTTTCAATATTAAAAAAAAGTACGGGTTGCATCTTATTTCGAAATTTTTTTTTTACCAATTTGAACGGAAAGTCGGGGCCACACTGCATACAACCCTTTTTCCCCTCTGTTTTTCGGGCCCTTGGCATGCTTGAGCCCCTGCCAGGTAAAAACCTCGGTTTCGAAAATTGCTTCCCAAAATTTAACTTCTCCAAACCCGGGCACCAAGATTGCCCTAGTAAAATGGGAAAAGGATTTATTAAAATCCATTTTCGTTGAAATTGGGTCGGTCTGTTATTTGATCTTTTTTTTTCCAAGCCCCTAATTTTTTTTCCCAAAAGGGTGCCAAAAATCTAAAAACCCAGGGCTTTTTTTTTGGTAATAGATGAGGCTAAAATTCCCCCCATAAATTACACACAACCTAGTGCTGCCTTTTTTAATTTTAAAAAATTTGGGGGATTTCTTAGGTTATTTTGTGCAAAAACCAAAAGGCCCCAAATAGATTTTTGAAAAAGAAAAATGTAAAACAGTATATAAAAAAAAATAATAATAAAAATAATAATAAAAAAAAATAAAAAAAAAAAATGCTTTTTTTTTTAAATTCCCCTCTACAATGGGAAAAACTTTTAAAAGTTTTGGGGTCTGAAAATGCCCGGGCCCCCAGTTATTCAAAATTTTTAAAACCCAAATAATTAAAACCCCCAAAAAAACTGGTCAAAAAATTTTAAAAGTGGGTATTTTTTCAACCCGGGGGGAAATTAAAAAAGAAACAAAAAAAATTAAATTTCCCATTTCAAAAAATTTCCAAAAAAACAAAATTAAATTTTTCCTGAAAATCCACTGTAAGAGCTGTAAAGACTTGCGGGGGCCCATGTACACCGGGACACACTCACCAAAAAGAGGGTAGGGAGTGAGTATTTCCCAATTCGTTTTCATAATCTTGTTTCCACCTCTGTGAGTTTCGAGATCGACTCCTGCCCAGCTTGTAGGTGTGGCATAAGGGGCCTATTGATTTGACATCAAAAATCTGAGAGCAGGAGGAAAAGTGGGGGTTAAAAATTTAAAAAAAACATTAAAAAGATTTAGGGAGAAGTGTGCTCATTTTTTTCATCAAAGCAAAAAAAAAAAGGGAAGGATGTTTTAATCTTGATTCTAATTAAGTTTTTCCAAAAAACGGGGCTTCTAAATTTAAAAATTAAAAAATTTTTTTCCCCAACCGCCACGGGAAAAAACAGAGGCCCCAATGTGCTCAGCGGGCAAGGATGGGGTCAAAAAGGGGCCCTAATGCCCAAATCCTATTTTCCCTTTCCTTTAAGGGGGAAAAAAAATGTGCTTCTCTTTTTAATAAAATTTGATATGGGATACTTTTATTATTTTTAAATGAGTATGTTTAAAAAAATTTTGTTATTAAATTTTGGGGGGAACATATAAGGAATAAAGGAAAATAAAAAAAAGCCCCCTTTCCCAAAAAGTAAAGGAAAAAGGGAAAAAAAGGTGAGATAGGTAGGACTAATAACTGACTCCTTGGTGTTTAAAAAATTTTGCAGAGCCATTAGTGTAATAAATAAATTAAAACCCTTTAAATTACAGTGAGCGGGAAATATATTTTTTCCCATAGGGCTGATGGGTTAATTTCATTCTGCAATATAATATATTTTAAAAATAATATATATCTTATATATATATAATATAATATAATTAAATATATTAATATATATTATAATTTTTTTCTGTAGTGTTTGGGTTTTTTACATAGGGTTTATTTTTGCAGTATATCCCAAAAAAAATCCTGTATTATCTACACAGCCATCCAAAAAAGGATAAACAGCATAAATAATATGGAGAATATTTATATATTTTCTTCACCCCACTAAAAATTCCACTCCTTTTTGGGGGGGTCTTTTTCCCCCCAGACACCTGTTGGAAATGGCTTAAAAAAAGGGAAAAGGGGGGAGGGGGGCCCAAAACCCTCCCTTATGGCTAGTGAGGCAGGCTTGGAAAACAAAAGAGAAAGGTGACCCCCAGGAAGGGGTTTGGGGGGAAAGGGGGCCCCCACCCCTCCCCTGGGCCCCAGTGGCGGGCAAAACCAGTGGGAAATGGGGGGAAAAGCCTTGGGAAAACCCAGTTGAAAATCGGGGAAACAATAGCCCCCAAAACCCCCTTTTTATCGGGAAAAGGGGGACGGGGAGGGACCCTTTCCCGGGGACCCCTGGGGTTTAAAAAACCCCCCCCCAACCTAATATATCCCAAAAGGCGGGGTACTTTAAAATTGGGAAAATTTTTGGGGGCAGGGTCAGGACCCCTTTGGTGAGGGCCCAAAAAAACAAAGCATGGGGTAAAATTTGCTTTGCAGGCGAGCTGGTTTGGTAAAGGGGCCCTTACTTTGCTCCCTAAATAGCACTCCAAAGAGTTAAGGAAAAACGCTATCGGAATCTTTTTTAAAGAGATTTAAAGGAAAATTTTCCCCTGTCTACCAACCATGGGGGAAAATTGTACTCCAAAGCCCCTTTACAGATGACTCCATTTCCTCAGAAAATTTTAAATCAAAAATTTCATTCTTTTTCCTTTTTAAACCGTTCCCAAAACAGGGGCCCTTTGAAAATGTACTTTGCCATGGCTTTGCCGGGACATCTCCCCGGAGGCATATACATCATCCAGGTGCGGGCCCCCGAAATTTCGGGGGGCATGGGGGGCCTTTCCCAAACAATTTTGTTTTTTTAAATTTCCGGCAAATTTATTTTTTTTTGTAAACTGAAATGTGTTTAAAAGTATTTAAACCACTTTTTTCTTTTTTTCCTTACTATGAATTTCAAAAAGGCTTCTGGGGGTTCCCGAGGTTGCGTCTAAAAAATTCCCGTCGGTAAAAAACTAATTGGACCAAGAATTATATAGTATTAAAGTGATGAGTAAAACCCCCGTGAAAATCCCGATAGTTTTTTGGAAAAAAAAATAATAATAATAAAAAAATAAAATAAAAATAAAAAAAACAACATTTCCCCCAAAAAATTTTAATCTTAAAAGTGATTTTAAAAACCTGTTAAAAACAAAGTTTATCTTAAAAAAATAAATTTGGGGAATAAAAATGAAAAAGAAAAAACAAAACCCCTTAGGGTTTTTAAAAATTCATGATACCACACTGCTTGTTTTATTCAGACTATGACGAATAATGATCAACTTGGAGTCCATATAACAAAAAAAAATTTCCTACATTTTTGGGGATTTATCAAAAAATTGGGAAAATAGAGACCAAAAAAATTAAAAATACTGAAAATTAAATTTAAGGGTTTCCCTAGTATTATGAAAAAAAGAAAGGTTTTTGTGGTAGGGGGCCCATGAGAATAGGGCTTTGCTAGGGTGAAATAAAAACCCCCCGCAGGGGGGCCCAGGAAACATGAAACCAACCCAAGGGAGGGGAGGGCTTGGGGCATCGGGAACTCACCCGTCGGAAATTTTTAAAAAGGTTTAGGAAAAAACCACCTTGAGGCCCCAAGATAAGCAATCGGGGTTCACTCCTAAAAAGCAAACGATCTACCTTGTATTTTAAGTCACTTTTGAGCATCAAAAGATTCCCCAACCCAAACAAACTACCCTTTAAAGGGTTTTTAACTATACATCTAAATCACGGTGGGAGTTTCCTGAGGAAATTCCTATAAAGTTTTTTGGTTAAACGAAATATTATTTGGACTGAAGGGAATTTTTTTTAAGGGGGGGAAAAAATTTTTTGGCCCCTTTCCTATGCCCGGGAAATAAAAGATGGGAAATTTTTTTCTTGCAAATTTAAAAGCAAACTTTTCCAAAAAACCAAACCCCAAATAAACGGGAAAAAATCATTAGGGAGAACCGAAAAGGGGCCCCCTTTTGGGGTTTTTAAAAATAGGCAACTTTAAGTCTCAAATCCATTTGTTTTGGGGAAGCTAAATTTTTCTTTTATAATTTTGGGGAAAACTACCGGGCTCCCAATGCTTTTAGAAAGGGGCAGACCCGGTTTAAATAAAGGTTCGGAGGACCAAAAAAACCGGTTAAAAGGAATTTGGGGATCTTTGGGGAGAACTTGCCCCCAAATCATTAATTTTATTTTTTGAGGGAAAATAATTTTCCTTTTTTTCCTTTGGGGTGCAGATCAAAGTTTTTTTAGACCAAAAATTAAAGGAAGTTTTAAGCCCTGGCGCAAAGCCTTTAAAAAACCCCCTTAAAAGGGAGGATACCCTTTTGCCTTTTAGAAATTGGGAAGAAAGGGAACAATTTAATTCACTGGCACAAATTTAAAATTTTTCATTTTCAGAGGGGAAAATAAAATTTAAAAAAGGACGCCTCCTTGGAGCGGCTTGTTCCTTTGGGGTCCTTGCTATTAAAATTCCTTTGAAACCAATTTAATGAAATTTCCCTTTAAATTTTTTAAACCCAAAAGGGCTCCAAAAAACTCGGGGCCCATTGAAAAATCCAAGCACCCCTTTCTTTCCCCCTGGAAACCCTAAGGGGGCCCCGGGAAAAACCTTGGGAAAATTAAGTTATACCCCTAATTTGTAAAAGAAGTGGAAAAAAAAAATAAAACCCAAATGAAAACCAAAAAAACCCCTTAAAAAACAAAAGAAAATTAATTATTTTTATTTCTAAAATTATATTGTAAATCTTTTATTTTATAATTTAAAATTTTTATTTTTAAAAAATTATCAAAGGGATCGTTTTTTCCCCTAATTAAAAAATACAATAAAAAATTTTGTAAAATTTGGGTTTTTTAATTTTTTTAAAAATTAATTTTCCCAAAAGAGAATATTTAATAAAAAAAAAATAAAAAATTTTAATTTAAAAATTTTAAGAAAAATTTTTTGCTTTTTTTTTAAAAAACAACACAACAAACATATTTTTATAATTACTTTTAAAAAATATTTTATATTTTTTAGATATATTTTAATATAAAATTATATTTTTATTTTTATATTTTATATTTTTAATATATAGTTAATCTAGATAATTTACAAAAATATTAAATATATATTTATATTTTTGGGGTTTTTTTTGTTTTTTTTTTTTTTTTTTTTTGTATATTTTGTTTTTTGTGATATTTTAATATATATAATAATATATATTTTATATTTTATAAAATATATATAAACTATTATAATTAAAAAATTTAAATAAAAAAAATAAAATTAGATAAAAATATAAAATATAAAATATATATAAAATTTTGTATTATATAAATTAAAAAGTATTTTAAAATATAATATAAAATTTTGGGGGATATATATTATTATTTTATATATATATGAAATATAAAATTAAAAAATATATATATGTATATATTTTTAATATATGTAAACCAAAAAAAAAAAAAAAAAAAAAAAAAAAAAAGAAAAAAAAAAAAAATTAAATGGTGTGTGTGTGTGTGTGTGTGTGGTTTTGTGTGGGTGTGTGGGGTGTGTGTGGGGTGGTTGGTGTGTGGGTTTTGTGGGGGTTGTGTTTGTTTTTTTAATTATTTTTTAATTTATTTTATTTTAGGATATTTTTAATATAAAAAATTTTATAAAATATATATAAAAAAAATATTAAAAATTTTTAAAAACAAAATTTTAGAAAAAAAATTAATATATTATTATAAAATTTTATAAAATACTTTTAAATATACATATTTTAAAAAAATAAAAAATTTAAAAATTTTACATATAAAAAAATATATCAAAAATAATATATACAATTTTTTAATTTTAGAATAATAAAATTATAAAAAATTTTCTATACGATATACATTTTTTTTTGGTTAAAATTAAAAATTTTTTAATTATAACCCACCAAAAACCACACAAAACCACACCACACCCCCACCCACACCACACCCACAAAACACAACCAAAAAAAAAAAAAAAAAACTAAAATTTTTTTGGTTTGTTTTTTTTTTTTTTGTTTTTTTTTTTTTTTTTTTGGTTTGTTATTATATTATATTTATTATTTTATTATTATTTATAAATTTATTATATATATAATATATATATTTAATTATTTTATATATTTTTAAATTTTTAATTAAAATTATTATATATATAATTTTTATAATTTAAAAATTTTATTTTAAATATAATTTTTTTAAAATTTTATATAAATTACCTTTTGTTAATTTATATTTTTAAATTTTACCCCATAATATATTTTAAATAATAATATTTAAATATATAATATTTTAAAAATTTTTTTTAAAACAAATAATATAAATTTTTTTTAAATTTAATTTTAAAATTTTATTTATATATAAAATATATATATATATTTTTTTTTTTTTTTTTTTTGGGCAATTATATTGGGTTTTGTTGTTTTTATTTTAAAATTTTTTTAAAAAATTTTTCAATAACCCAAAAACAAAACCACATATATAGAGTTTATAAAAAAAAAAAAAAAAAAAAATATTAGTTTCTTTATTTTAAAATTTATAAAAAAAAAATACCATTCCCCCCCAAAAAATAAAAGAAACCTTAAATGAAATTTACACAACAAAAAATTTTATCCCTCAAGTAAAAAAAAAAAAGAGAAAAGAAAAAAACCCCGATTATTAAAAAAAAAGAAATTAACCCAATTTTCCCAAAGAATTATAGATTTTTTAAAAAATAAAAATTTTAAAAATTATATTAAAAAAGATTAATAAATTATTTTTTTAAAAGGGATTATTTTTAAAAATTTATTTATTGGGGAAAATTTTTTAAACCTTTTATTTTTTTATTTTTTTGTTTTATTTTAAAATATTAGATGGGGGGGGGTTGTTTTAGTAAATTAAGGGGGTGTATTAATTTTATTTTTTGTATTGGTTAAATTTTCCTCCCGTATATTTTTACTTTTTTATAATATTTTTTTTTTTTTTTTTTTTTTTTTTATAAAATCTTTTTTGTGGGGGTGGGGTGTGTGTTTTGGGTGTGGTGGTGTTGTTTTCTAAGTATGGGTATTTTCTAAATTGGGGGAAATATTACCTTAAGGAATTAATTTAATAAATATCTAAATTATATTTATTATTTTATTATTTATTATTTTTTATTTATTTTTTTATTATTTTTTATTTAAAAAAAAAAAAAAACCCAAATTTAAAATTTAAAAATTTAAATAAAAAAATAAAAATTTTAAAAAAAATTAATTATATATATTATATTATATATATATATTATTATATAACCATTATATTATATATATTATATTAATTTTTTTAATTTTATATAATAATTATATATATTATATATTTTTTTCTATCAAAATAATACATCATACATACTACATACTAACCTTACATAAAACCCCAAACCACACACCACACACCACACACACCACCCACCACCACACACACCACACACCCACCAACACACACACCCACACACACACCCCCCCCCACATTTGTGGTGTGTGTGTGTGGTGTGTGTGGGTTTGTGTTGGGGGGTGTGTGTGGTGTGTGTGTGTGTGTGTGTGTGTGGTGTGTGTGTTGTTTTTGTGTTTTTTGTGTGTGTGAATATATGAAAATATTTTATACATACAATATTTATATTTTGTAATGATTACATATTATATAATATAAAAATTATATACACACACATGCAGTTATATTATATGTTAATAAAATTTTTTTTATATGTAAATGTATATACGGGTTTTTATGTTATATTTTATAGAAATAGTAGGGATATTTTTTATATAATTTTTATATGTTTGTGGGTGTCGTTCTTGATTTTTTTATTTTGTATACAATTGTTTATATATATTTATATTTTAATATAATCTATATTATATATATTATTAAAATGTACAAACCCAATTACACCACACACCCCCACACCACACACACACCCACCCACCCCAAAAACACACCCCACACACCCCCACACACACACACCCCAACCACACACATATATTATATTATATATATATATATTATAATTATATAAAATTACAAATATACAATATAAAATTATATACATATTATATACTTTATAGGCTTTAATATACATAAAATTATTATAACAATTTTAAACATATTTATATATATATATTTTATTTTATATAAAATATATATATATATATAATTTTTTTAAATATACATTATATTTTAAAATATAACTATAATATATATAAAATAATAAAATAATATATATATAAATATATATTTATAAAATAATATTTTATATAATTTATATATTATTTTAAAAATTTCCCCCCATACACATACATAAATATATAATATATTTTTATTTTATTATATATATATATATATATATAAAATTTTATATATTATTATATTTATATTTTTATAATATATAATATTATTTCTCATGTAATATATTTTAATTTTGTGTGTTTGTGTTTTTGTGTTAAATGCACCCTGTGTGTCTTTTTTTTTAATTATTTTCCTTATCTTTTTTTTCCCTTTTACACTTGGGGATATTCTATGTTTCGGGGGACAATGGAAAAATACCATGCAGCCCCTAAAATTTTTCTGGGCAGAAAAAAGATTAAATTGTTTTTGGGTTTTTTTTTACCCCTGTTTTGCTATCTGAGTATTTGAGGGTTTTTGGGGTTCCGTATTTAGAAGTTATTAGCATGATGGGTTTTAATAAATTAATAAATTAGAAGACTAAGACAAAGGGGGTCCATTGCCCCTCTGTTTCTGGCCACGGGGGTTTTCTTTTTGGTTTTCTACTCAGTTTTTAAACCTTTTTGACAAAATTTAGAATGCCGGACTGAAATTTTCCCAAGGTTTTTCCCTTGTGCCCTCTCTCTTCAGGGGGTCTCAAAACGGGCAAACTAAACATGGGCCACCTCGGGGTTTCATAGGGCCCGATTGGCGTCCTGTTTTTGTGCAAAAAAACAGGTCAAATGTCAATTTAATAATATCAGGGGTTCTTTAAACTGTTATTTCAAAAGGGACCCCCAAAAGGGTATCAAGACCAGACTCCAAAGGCAACAGGCGGGAAATAAAACTAAGTTTTTTCCATACTGAAAAATGAAAAAATCATATTTCCTTAAAAGAGGGCCAAAAGCTTGGTCCTTCTGCAAAATTTACTGGCAACCCCAAAATATCTTGTAAAAGAAATTTTCGGGCCTTTCCCGCCGGGCTTTCTTCATTTAACTTCCTCTCTAAAACTTTGACTCTCCCTTTCTCTTTTAAAAGAATAAAAATTCATTGCCCTTTAAACCCACAATAAATGTAAGACTGAACAATTTCCCCCCAGCAGACCCCCCAAAAATTCCTGGCCCCGGGGGTTTTTTTCCCCTCAAAGCCCCTCAATACCAAGGGCTCCCCTCATTGCTAAATGCATGGAGAGCCCCTTTGTATTTTTTTCTCGAAAAAAGATTTAGATAGTTAGCTTCCTGGGTCTTTATCTATGACTTAAATGTTGCCTGGGTTTTTTACTCCAAAATTTTGATAACTCTCTGTTTTTCCAGTTCATTTTAGTGTTGAAAAGTGCAGTGCAAGAACTTTGCCCATCTTCATTCCTAAAATTTCCCTAAAAAAGGACCCAAAACTTTCTTTCCCACATTTAAACAACCTTTCCAGTCACAAAGTGCTTTTAAACCCAAAAAATTTTTTATGGAAATTAAACAGGACTCACCCCAGGGGTTGATGGTTTTGGTTTTAAAAACCCTTGAGGATAGTGTGGGCTCTGAAAAATTCTGATGCTCTACAGTGACCAAAAAGTACAAGGAAGGATTTTTGGCTTTTCAGGGGTGATCCAGATTGTTTCCCTTTTTCTGGTGCCCCCGTAGGGGTCTTTTCTATAAAAATTTTAAAACCCTTTGCCGACGGGGGGTTTCCCCCGTGCGCAACCCCCCTCTCCCCGGGGTGGTTTCATAGGGGCCCTGGGCCCCGCGCTGGGGGCCCCTTTTTGTCCCCCTTAGCAGGGCTAAATGTATCCCCCAATACCGGGTTTTTTTGGGCCCTTTTCCCTTCCCTAATACTTTGAACCTAATTTGATTTTTCAGAATTATTTTTTTTTAAAATTTCTCAAATTTGGGCCATATTTTCTGATAAATCAATACTGTGGGATATTTTTTGGTTTATTGGACTCCATGTTCCCCATTTTTCGCTCAAATAGTCTGAAAAAAATTTAAGCAGGGTGGGGGTTATCATGAAGTTAAAACCGTAGGTTTTTTTTGTATTTTCTTGGCTTTTTTTTTCCCAAGTTTTTTTTAAAAAAAATTTTTATTTTCCAACGGGTTTTAAATTAAATCATTTTCCATAAGTATAATTTTATGTTTCATTTTTTTTATTTTTATTTTTACTTTATTTTTTATTTTTATTATTTTTTTTCCCAAAATACATATCTTTTATTTTCACGTGGTTTTCTCCACTAAAATACTAATAATATCTCTGGTCAATGTGGGAAAACCCGGACAAATTTTTTTTGGACGCAAACCTCGGGAACCCAAAAAAAGGCCTTTAAATGCAAGTACGGAAAAAAATGGGGAAAAAGTTTTAACTTTTAAACTTTTCAGTGAAAAAAAAATAATATTTTGGGCCGAAATTGAACAAAAAAACTTGGGGCCCGGGCCCAAAACACCCCCAAAATAGGGGACATGCGCACCATGGCTTTTTTTTAATCCATCCGGCAGATAGTCCAGGCTTTGCCAGGGCCCAGACTACATGCCACCTTTTGGCCCAACAGGTTAAAAAGGGAAGGAATAAAATTTGGGGAATAATCTACTGAGTAAAACGGGAGTCACGAAAGGAGCTCTTGGAGTACAGCTTCCTCGGGCTTGGTAAGACGGGCAAAATTTGCCTTCAATCTCTTGAACAAGATTCCTGAATGCGTTCCCCCTTTTAACTCGTTGGGGGATGTATCAGGGAGAAAGTAAGTCCCCGCCCCCCGCCAAGTCACCCATGCAAATTAAACCTTTGCCCCTTGGGCTTTTTTTTTTGGGTCAGTCCCCCAAATGGGCCCCTGCCTGCCCCCAAACCCTTCCCTTTTTGAAAGTACCCCGCTACTGTGGGATAAAATTGGGTTTTGTTGGTTTTTAACCTCAGGCAGTCAAGGATGGTCCCTCCCAGTCTTTTCCCCAAAAAGGTTTTGGGGGGGCTTTTGGGCCCCTGTTTTTCAAAAACTAGGGTTCCCTAAGGCTTTGCCCCCCCTGTCTCACACGGGTTTTTGCAGCCATTTGGACCACGGGCGGGAAATGGGTTTCCCCTTCCCCCCCCACTTCCTGGTGGTCCCTTCTTCTGTGAAACCAAAAGCCTCCTCACTACCCAAAAGGGGGGGGGGGGGGGGGGAGGTTTGTTTCCCCTCCTCCCACCTTCCCTTTGTTAGACCCATTCCCCAACAGGTTTTGGGGAAACAGACCTCCCAAAAATTTTGGGCTTTTTAGTGGTGAAAAATATATTTTAAGTATGCCCATATTATCATGTTTGTTTACTCTTTTAGAAAATGGACTGTGTAGAAAATCAGGATTTTTTTTTATACTGCAATAAAATTTCATATTTTAAAAAAAAAAATATCCCTACAGAAAAAATTATTTTATATTTTTAAAACTATATAATATTTTTAATATTATTATAAAACCCATATAAATTATATATATTTTTTAAAATTTATTATTGTCAGAATAAAATTTAAAACCCAGCCCACACTATGGCAAAAATTTTAGGCCTCCCTTCACTGAAATTTTCAAGTTTATTTAATTGTATTTACACAAAATGGCTCTGCAAATTTTTTAATCCCAAGGGAGTCATTTATTACCCCTACCTATCTCACCTTTTTCCCCTTTTTTCCTTGATTTTTGGGAAAGGGTTTTTTTTTATTATTTCTTTTCCTTTATGTTACCTAGTTTTAAATAAAAATTTTATAATCTTTAACTCAGAAACAATAATAACAGAAATCTTTCAATTGAAATTAAAAAGAAAAGCACATTTTCCTGCCATTTAAAAGGGAAATTGGGAAAAATCGGGTTTGGGTTTCTTTAGGGCCTTTTTTGACACACCCCCTTGCCAGGGGAGCACATGTGGACCATCTGAAATTTTTCCTTGGGGCCTTTGGGGTTTAAAATACTTTTCAATTTTCCAGAACCTTTTTTTTGGATAAATTTAATGAGATATCAAGATAAAAACCATCCTTCCTTCTCTTTTTTTCTTTGTTTGAAAAAAATGAGCATCCTTCCCCCTACCCCTTCTTAATTTTTTTTTCAAACTTTTCCCCAAGACTTTACCCCTCTCTAAATTTAATGAGTCAAGCTAAAATAGGAAAAACCCTTCATGCCCCACACCTAAAATTTGACGGGAGTCGACTCAAAAAACATCACAGAGGGGGAAAAGCCAAGTTAAAGGGAAATCGGCCTTGGACTACTCACCCCCCCTACCCTTTTTTTGGCTGGGTGGTCCTGGTGTCTGAACCCAAAAGTTTTTCACGCTTTTTCAGTGGATTGCAAAAAAGTTTAAGTCTCCCTTCTTTGAAATTATGAAAGGGGAAAAATTGAATTTTTTATGTTCTTTTTTTAATTTAAACCCTTTTGGGGTTTGAAAAAAAAACCCCCACTTAAGTTGTGCCCATTTTCTGGGGGTTTTTTAAAGTTTTTGGGTTATAACATCTCTAAACCCCCGGGGGCCTGACATTGCAGACTCTAGTTTTAATGTTTCCCAAATTGTGAGAGTAAATTTGAAAAAAAGAAATTTTATTTTTTTTTTTTTTTATTATTATTTTTTATTATTATTATTTTTTTTTATATCTTTACATTGCCCTTTAAAATTCTAATTGGGGGGCCTTTGGTTTGCCAAATATAACCATATAAATAGGGCCACAATTTTAAAATTCTGGCGGGCACTAGGTTGTGTGAAATTGATGGTTGGAATTTCACCCTCATCTCATTCCCCAAAAAAAAATGTCCATATATTTTAGATTTTTGCCTTTTGGGGAAAAAAATATTAGGAGCTTGAAGGTTTTAACATAACGGGAGACCCAATACATCCGATATGGGGGAAATTTTAATCTTTCCCCCTATTTTACTAGGCCCAATTCTTGGTGAAGATTTGGAGAAGTTTGGGGGGGAAATTTGCGAAGCCGGGTTTTGTGCCGGGCGGGGGCTCAAGCATAAAGAGCACAAAAAAACCGGGAGGAAAAGGTTTAGTTTTCAGTGTGGCCAACAGACTTCTGTTAAACCTTTGAAAAAAACAAGGGGCCTGCAAACTAAGAGCCCCAGATACTTTTTTTAAGATTGATTTTTGGGTGTTTTGTTTGTCCTTGGGATTTATTTAAACTTGTTTACTTAGGGGCCCAAAAGTGCCCTGTCACGCCAAACCCTCCAAATCTCACAGTTCCCCCCCATTAAATTTTTCAAAGGGAATTTAATGGATCTTTCTTTACTTTTTACCCTCCTTTATTTTGAAAAAGATGCAGTTTTTTCCCACCCAAACGGAATCATGCTCCAAGGTCACCCAAAGTCGGGAATTTGGGAAAAGAATTAAAAAGCACAAAGAACAAACTTTCCCCACACACACAAGAGGCTAAAATTGTTTTTTACCCAATATTTGAGGACGAACCTCCCCCCCCCAGTAATTGCACCCATGGAAAAACAAAAAAAATACCTTTTTTTTTTTTCCCTCCGGGAAAAATGCTGTGTTTTTTTTTTTTTTTTTTTGGGTGTGGGGTTGTGTTGTGGGTGGGTGGGGCGTCCCGTGGTGCGGCGTGCGTCCCGTGCGTGCGTGCGTGTGTGTTTGTGTTTGGTTTGTTTTTGTGTTTGTGTTTGGGGTTTTTTTGGGGTTTTGTGTGGTGTGGGTGTGTGTGTGTGGGTGGGTGTGTGTGTTGTGTGTGTGTGTGGTGTGTTTTTGGTTATTTGAAGTTTCTGCACCTGATGGCTCTGCTGGTTTAAAGTCAAAAAGGGAGTCATTATTAATTTGGGGATTTTTCCCGGGATTTCCCCTTTTGCTTAAATTTGGGGGGGAAAAACAATTTTTTAATTTAATGCTATAAATATCGTTTGGTGTTTGTCGCTTCATTTTTTCAGTTTTTGATGGGGGAAACCCCTTTGGGTTAAAACGAAACAGCAAAAAACAAAAAGTCTTGTGCCAAAAGAGCTACCCTAAAGCCGGGGGCCTTCGTCTCATTTGGGACTTTTTGTTTTCTGATTTTCCCTAAATTAATTTGAAATAAATAAATCTGAAATTTACAGATTTTTTTGGGCCTTTATAGTGCTTTCCCAGCCCCTTCATGCTTTTTGTTTTTGCAAGGGAACAAGGCTACAGTACCATATCAGCCCCCCATCTCAGACCCACATTTCTCTTCTACCCCTAGGGTAGCCCTTGTGGGTTTTGGGCCCCCAGGGTAGGGGGGCCCCTATATTTGGGGGGCGCCCTTTTGGGGCCCCTTTTTCTTTTATTCAAAATTTTTCCCCCCTTAATTTTGCTTCCTGACCCTCCCGGATTTTCCTCGTAAAAACAACCATTTTCGTTTGGGGGGGGGCTTTTGAATCCCTTTCCCTTCCCCCCTAGGAAATTCAGGGGTCAGGAAGGTCCCCCCACGAAATTTTTTGATCCCTCGGGTGGTACGGGAAACTGCAAACCCAAAGGCGCCCCGGGGGAGGTAGGGTGGAAAATTTCCCTTATTCTCTTAGCTATTGCTGTTGGGTTTTGATCCCAAACCCTGGATAGGTTTTTTGACCCAAAAGGGATGGGAAAACCAGGCCCGATCCCATTAGAATGACCCCCCCAAACCCCCCCCTTTTTCCCCTCAAGGAGGAGGGGTGACTCATGATCACTTTTTTGACGAATTTGACTATGAACAACGGAAACCCCCCCCTAAAGAACCCAAAGAGGGGAAAACCACTTTTCAAAAACCCCACTGGAATACAAAGGGGGACAAATTTTAAAAAGCGTGAAAAAACAATCGCTTTTGACCGTGAACCCCTTTATCACAAAAAGGGCCTTTAAAGGTCAAGTGGACGGGATTTTGATTTTTTAAAAAAATTGCAATGGAAACCTCCCCTTGGGGAAAATACAATATAACTCCCAGATTAAGGATTTTTTTAGCTACAAAATTTATGAAAATCAGATTAAGTAAACTACCCTAAAATTTTCCCAAATACCCGTAAGGTTAAGGATGATGGAAGAAAGTGAAATTCTCGGAGCAAGAAGGACCAAAACAAAATGGGTGTTTATTGCATGGGCCAAAAAGGAAAGGGAATGTGCGAAAAAAAAAAATGGCTTTTTTTTAAAAAAAAATTTCCCCGAAAATGTCAATGTCCCGGGTATGAAAAAAGTAAAATAAAATTAACCAAAAAAACAAGAAAGGGAATAGATGCCCAAAAAATTTTTGGGCACCCTATTAAAATGTAAATTTATAAAAAAAAAGTAAATTTGTTTGCCGAAATGTGCCGGAAACCCATGACACCATCCAAACTACTAGCAGTTTTTTAAAAGTTTTTAAATTTGGAGGTCCCATCAGTCAGGAATGCTGAGTGAAACATCCTAAAAGGGACTGAGACTTAGCAAAAATATGAGAAAAAATGGGTTTTGTATCTGAAGCTAAAAGGGGAAAAGGGGAAAAATTTTTCCCCCCAACCCGATAATTTCCCATGCTGCAGGGATAAAAAACCTCACCCCTAGTGCAAGTAATTTCAGGTCAACAGGGGTTTTCAGCAAGGGTAAAAAAATTAAAATCAAAAAACCCTTAAAAAAAACAAAAATTAAAATTATCCAAAATTAAATTGGGATCCCCCAAAAAGAAAAACCATCAACCCAGCTAAAATCCTAAAGGGGGTGATTGAACACAAGGTCGGGGGCGGGAAAATCCCAGTCGGGGAACTCGCGAGGACTTCGGTGGTGGATCCCGGGTTCTGGAGAGAAGCAGATCAAAATCTTTTCAGTCTTCTTCGGAAAAGGGGCAAGAAATGGGGCTTTTTCTTCTACCTCCCCAGAGAGGTCCCCGGGGGAAACGAGGGAGGGAGGCGCCTCCCCCCCCATTTAAAAAAAAAATTAAAACTGGTGGACAAAGGGACTTCCCAAAACCCCCTAAAAAGTAATTTTGAAACGAAAATTATAAAATAGAAATGTGAAATTTAAAAATTATTTTTCCCCTTTTTTATGCCCCCAATTTTAGTTCTAAGAAACGCCTTAACACACCTTTTCCCGACAGGTCGTTTCGCTGAGGGAAATCCATTTAGGTAAAAAAGGCGGAGGGTAGGGGGGGAGGCGAGTTTGCCCCTTTATTTTACTTCCGGGGTTTGGGGCGAGCAAAAAAAAAAATTAAAGGGGCCCTATCTGACTATTGTTCAGTTATTGTCCACCGATAATTTGATTTTTCTTTTGCTCTTTAAAATAGTCTGCCACAAAATAAAGTCATTTTTTGGGAAATTTTAAAGCCATCATACGTTTAAGGGGGTTCCCTGCGGGGGTGGGTAGAAGTGGGGCAAAATAGTTTTAAATTTTATTAGTGAGTCCCGAAACCCGGGCCTTTTTGAAGATGGTAGTCCCGGGGTTGGCGATAATACCGGTAATTTGGGGGATTTAAAACCCATCATTGGGCCTTTATCAATAGTAGCCAAGGGTTTTGTGGCACACCATTTAGGGCTCATTGGGAAAACGATCACCTTCCATTTGTTTGAAATCATGTGGGCAGTTGGGGAAAAGCCCTTCAGCACCCAAATTTAAAGTAAAAAAGCAGACTGGGTTTGCCCTTTCCCAAGGGGTTCCCAAACTCGGGGAAACTTTGGGAAAAAAAAACTATTGATGAAAAAAGTAAAAAATTTCAAATTTTATTTAGAAGCAGCATTTTCTATCTATTCGTTTTAAAAAAACGACAGATAGCGTTAAGTAAGAGTTCCCCTGTTGGAAACCCAAAAAGAAGGCCTACAGGCTTTTAAAAAAAAACATCCCTAATGAAAAACTTTTGCAACTACATGCCAAGGGAAAGGCTAGGGCTCAAGAAAATGGAAAAAGCAAAAAGAACTCCTGGTGGAGCTTTTTTCTACAAATTTTAAAAAGCAATACCCAAAAAACAGAGGTTTTTTTCCAAAGTCAAAAAAAACAAAGAAGAAAAAAACTTTTAAAAAATTAAAAAACACATCCATGGGTTTCCCAATTTTAATTCACATAGAGAAATTTTAAAGCAACCCCCAGGGAGTTTTTTCTCATACGCAGTCAAACCAAAAAATAAACCCCCTGCTTCCTGACCCTCTTTGGAAATGGGTGAGGGTGGGACCTATTTTAAATTTTCCACAGGGGGATGACTTTGATTTCAAAAAAATTAAAAAATGGGAGCTTGCCGAAACCTAAGGAAAAAAAAAGGAACATCCCCCGGCCCGATGAATTCGATAGGGGGAAAAAAAACATTTAAACTGATGCCATGATTAAGTTGCTAGAAGGGGAAAAAGGAAATTTGGAAAAGGGCCCCACCCTTTTTCCCAATCCCTGGCACTTTGCCCCCATCATTTCCCTTTTTGAAAGGAAGGGGGGGAATCCCGGGTCTGCCATCTCTTACCGCCCAAGGGAAGGTCATGGAACGAATTTTTTAAAAGGGGGTATTGCATTTTTTTAAAATTCCCCGTAATTTTTATTTGGGGCAGCGGGCTTTCCCAAAGGGGGCGGGAAAATCCGATCCCAAATAGTAAAGCTGGGACATCATTTCAAGAGGCAATTCCCAAAAGGATTTTTTTGATTTCAGTATTTTTTTGATATAGAAAAAGCCACGACAAAGAAAATTTGGGGAAAATGGCCCTTTCTTTGAGACTTTTTTGCTTTTTATTTCCCTGGAAAATTTTCTTGGGTTTTTTTAAAAATTTTTTTATCTGCCGACTTTTGGGTGCCCAAATTTTTTCTGAACCCCTGCACATTTTTAAAAACATTTTTGTCCAGCAAACGGGGGCCCCCAAGGGAGGGGGCTTGCCCAAAATTTTTTATACATGATAAAGAAACTTTTTTCCAGCCCTCCTCAGAATCTTAAATACCACGTAGCTGAGGGTTGTGCCTTATGGCATTCCAGCCAAAAATGCCGAAGGGGAAATTTCATCCAAATGGGGTTCAAATGGGTATTCCCCTTTTTTCCCCAAAAAAGAGTATTGGGGGTTTTTTTTTTCACAAGGAGGATTTCCGAAAATCAGGGTAGACAACCCCCCCAATACCTATTCAAATTTTTGATAGATTTCCTTTGGGCCCCCCCCACTCTTTTCTATTTGACTCAATTGGAAGACCACATTGGTCAGTTAAAAAAATAAATTTTCCAAAAAGCACTAAATTTTTTAAAGTGCATTTCTGGTAATAAAAGGGGAAATGATAGAAATCATTGCTAAGATATTAAAAAACCCCGATTAAAGGGCCAAAAGTAGATTATGGGGCAAGTGTATGGCCAGCCTTTAAAACCCAAATTGAAAGGGGTTTGGGTGCTTTGGGAGAATGCGGTTTGGGGGTGTGTGTTGGGGCCCCAAAATGCCCCTCGGATTGAGCATCTTGAGGGGGGAGTCCCGGATACCTCCCTCTGACTCAGTTTTTTACTGAATTGCCGAAAAGGGGGCTCAAAAACCCCAGTCCCCCCTAATGGGGAATAGAGGGTTGGAAACCTTTTCCACGGGCCCCGGGCCTTGTTGAGAAGGGCGGGTTGACTCTTTAAACCCCCCCAAACCCCCGGTTTATTTTAAATATAGCGCCATGGGAAACCCCCCCCTTTTTTTCAGGGGAAACCGGGGTTCCATCAGCCAACCTTGGCCACATGGGTGTTTGGGTGTAGCCCAAAAAATCAACAAAAAAAAAAAAGATTTTTTTTTAAATTTTAAACATGATAAATTTTCTTTAAATGTTTAAAAAATTAGAACGCCAAAAAAAAATAAAATAAAATAAATTTTTTTAAATCAAGGAAAAGGGTAAAAAGGGGGGACGGCATTTCCCCAATTTTTGGGTCTTGGGACAAGTGAGCCATCTATATGTAAAAAAATTTTAAAGTAGATTACAGTGGGGCATGGCCCTTTACAAAAAACCCCTGCCCAGCGGCCTTTGGTTTAAAAATAGGATTTGGACAGTGGGCCCCTATGATCACACTCCTTATGGCCGGGCTGCTGAGTTTTTTTTACAAGAAAATTTTTGGGGTTAATTTTTTAGTTTAAGTTATAATACTTTTGGAATGTTTAAAGGAGAATTTTTAAAAAGAAAATTTAAAACCCAAAAGGGTTTTAAAGTTTATGAAAAGAAAGGAGGATACAAATGAGACGGGATATGTCCCCTTTTTTGGTACCCTTTAAAAAATGATAAATTTGTAAGTCCTTTTTATTTTTTTCAGATTTTTTAAGTTGGATGGGCTGGAGCAGAAATCATACGGGCCTGATTTAAAATATGGGGACGAAATCCCCCCTGAGGAAATAAACTCGGGTAATGGGGATTGAGTTTCCCAATGCGGAAATTTTCCGCAACTTTTCCCCACTTTTGCCATCACCACTGCCCGGACGACCACCGATGGTCAGACTTCCGCTGTTTGTTTTTTACTAATAAAATTTACTATTCCTAAAAAAATTAGGAAACAAACCCCGTTTTTGGTAAAGGTGTAAAATATCAATTTGGCTTTCCCCCTAAGCATAACCAGACTAG
>NC_051390.1:2613322-2620822 GCF_015228065.2 Penaeus monodon | reverse complement strand
GATGGATAAGGGAGGAGGAGGAGGTGGATAAGGGAGGAGGTGGATAAGGGAGGCGGAGTAGGTGGATAAGGGAGGAGGAGGAGGTGGATAAGGGAGGAGGTGGATAAGGGAGGAGGAGGAGGTGGATAAGGGGGAGGAGGAGGTGGATAAGGGAGGAGGAGGAGGTGGATAAGGGAGGCGGAGGAGGTGGTTAAGGGACGAGGGGGAGGTGGATAAGGGAGGAGGAGGAGGTGGATAAGGGAGGCGGAGGAGGTGGATAAGGGAAGAGGAGGAGGTGGATAAGGGAGGAACAGAGGTGGATAAGGGAGGAGCAGAGGTGGATAAGGGAGGAGGAGAGGTGGTATAACAGGGAGAGGAAGGAGAGGGATAATATGAGGAGAAGGGAAGTGAAGGGAAAAATGCTCAATTGCATATAAATAACCTGGGAACACTATTGATATTTCCTAGATAAATTCTTATGCTCTGTTTTTTTTTTTTTTATACTTTTCTGTAGATTATATTGTGTGACGTATATTTTCTCAGAGAGATTTCGCAAGACAAGTACATCTGGACATAATCCCAAGCTTATTCATTTTACAAAACCTTTTCTTAAACGCTCCTGGGAAACTTGAGATATCCTTTGTGAGTTCTCCGTTTTTGTAGGATTGAAATACATCATTTATTATCAAGGACTTGAGTATAAGGTCCGGGTTGGAGGTATTTGCAGATGCATAAACATCACCACAAGGGCAGAAGGAGACACGGTTCGCTCTCGTTCTAAACTCTCTCTCTCTCTCTCTCTCTCTCTCTCTCTGTCTCTCTCTCTCTCTCTCTCTCTCTCTCTCTCTCTCTCTTTCACCCCTTCTCTCTCTTTTTCTCTCCCCCTTCTCTTCTCTCTCCTCTCTCTCTTCTCTCTCTCTCTCTCTCTCTCTCGTCTCCTCTCCCCTCTCTCTCTCTCTCTTCTCTCTCTCTCTCCCCTCTCTTCTCTCTCTTTCTCTCATGCACACACACACACACACACACACACACACCCCCACACCACACCCCACAAAAACACACACCACACACACACACTCAACACACACACACACACCACACACACACACACACACACACACACACAAACAAAAACATACACACACACATACAGACACACACACACAAATACACACACACACACACACACACCAACCCACACAACACACACACACACACACACCACATATATATAATAATATATATATAATATATTTTATATAATATATATATATATATATTTATTTATTTATAACACACACACACACGACATATATACTCATATGCAGTTTTGTATATATTTATGTATGTGTGTATGTATCTATATCTATCTATCTACGAGTATTTATTCTTAAAAACGCACACATATATATATATAAATATATAAAAATTTAAAATATATTAATAATATATATATATTTATTTATTTATTTATTTATTTATTTATTATATAAATAAATTAAATATATATATATATTCTATATATATATATATATTTATATATATTTTTTATTTATTTATTATTATATATAATATATATAAATATATATATATATATATATATATAATATATGTGTGTGTGTGGTGTGTGGTTTTGTGTGTGTGTGTGTGTTGCGTGTGTGTGTGTGTGTGTGTGTGTGTGTGTTACATGTGCGCTACAAACGTTTGCATGTATGAAAGTATTAAGATCTACATTTTTCTTTCTCTTTCCAAACATATTTTCTTCCCACTCATCTTCATGAAAATTCCATGACCTTATGATTCTTCTGGGTATTTTTCCTCACCTCTTCTTCACCCACTTCTCCTCCATCTCCTTCTGCATCGATGGGAAATGACATGCTTATTGACCTGTCAACATATTTCCCGTTCTGGCTCGAGTCCAGGATCGCCATCTAAGTTCCAGCATATGGGTACATTCCCGGGGGCGGTCTAGTCGTTCGTCCTCACTTGGAATTGTGAAGGGAGGGGAGGAAGAAAATGCAGGGGTAGAGGATAGGGGAGGTGATGAGGGTAATAATAGTGATAGAATATCAATAACTATAATGATAAAGTTTGTGATAAGAATTATAACCCCTGATAATAGTAATGGTGATTAGTATATAGAATAATAACTATGATAACAAAATAACAAAAAGTTTGTAGAGTAATAGAAGTAGTAGTAGTAGTAGTAGTAGTAGTAGTAGTAGTAGTAGTAGGAGTAGTAGTAATAATAATAATGATAATAATAACAGTGATTACTATTATTATTGTAACATCAACAACAAACAAAACAACAACAACAAAAAACAACAACAACAGCAACAACAACAGCAACAGCAACAAGAAGAACAACAGCAGCAGCAACAACAACAAAAACAACAACAACAGCAGCAGCAACAACAACAACATTAATAATAATAATAATAATAATAAAAAATAATAATGATAATGAGGAGGAGGAAAAGGTATTTAAAGATGGAGTGGGTATGAAGAACTAAACGGGAACTGCTTGCATAGACAGAGGGGGTCGGGGAAGCATGTTGGAGAGAAGAGGAAAGGGGAGAGGGGCTTCCAAAGAGAGAGAAAGGGGGGGAGGAGCGAAGGCGTGGGAGGGAGAGTAGGGGGTGAGTGAAGGCGTAAGGGGGGTAGGGGAATGCTCGAAAGGGTAGGGGGTTGAGGAAAATTTCGGAGATAGAGGGAGGGAGGGAGGGAGGAGGGCCTATTAAAATATCATTTCTATTCACCGTATTTTATTCATTTTTTGATCTATATTTTGCAAGGGGGGGATTTCTAATGGCCATGAATCTGTTCTTCTTTGTCTATGTGATCAAGTCATTTATTCAACGATATTTCAATACTTATTGGAATGTTTATATAGGGGTATATGCAGGGGGGGATAGAATGTATGTATGTATCATGTATTTAGCATGTATATATGCATGTATGTTTGCTAGTATGTTTGCTAGTATGTTTGCTTGTATGTTTGCTTGAATGTATGGGTTGTAATGTATGTAGTATGTATGTATGTATTATCTACGTATGTATGTAATTATGTATGTATGCATATACGTATGTATGTATGAATATGCGTATTATGAATTTACATAATAACGTATGTATGTATCGGTGTATGTCTGCATGTATGTACGTAGATGAGTAAGCAAGTATTGATCTATATGTCTACATATCCTACATTGGGTCCTTATCAAAGTTTCATAGGTTTTTAAAATACCATAAACTACAGAATAAAATTTCAAACCTATCAGAGTGTGAATCATAGCTTAAAAACCTAATCAATCGCCAGAATTACAGTATCCCCCCCCAAAAAAAAAAATAAATAAATAAATAAATAAACAAAAAAAAAGAAAGAAAGAAAAATAAGCATATCAGACTTGCAACAGCAAAAATCCTTGAGCGCAAAGACCTGGAAGATTTCCATATGCAGATTGCTTCATTCACGCTGTTTATTTATGCAAATGAATTCTAGTTCAAAACCCGTATTTCTGGTTTCTGTTCTCTGAACGTAACGATAGCTAAAATCTCTTTTAAACTCATTAACATATCAATCCATAACGATATGATATTCGAAGATAAGAGTTATGCTTTCTTGATACTTAAGATTATTATTGCTATTAGCATTGTTCTTACTTGTATCATTATGATTACCATCACAATCATTACTATTATTAAGATTTTTTTTTTTACTATTCGTTTTATTTCTTCTACATTTATTTCAGAATTATTTTGCTTTATGGTCACCTTTCAATATATAGTCAGCATAGTCATTTACTGTTGATATCATTATCGTGATAAATGTTATCAAGTATGGTAGCTTTTTTGTAGTCATTATTAGTGTTATTATCTACATCCCTCTGCACCATAGTCATTTTTGTTGCTATCATTATTATTTTTATTTTTTTTGTCCTATTGTTATTTTTGTTGGTATTATTTTTCTTTTGTTTTTTTTTTTGATCATATTATTATTTGTAGTAGTAGTAGTTTGCAGTAGTAGTAGTAGTAGTAGTCATTATTACTATTATTAAAATTATATTATATTACATTATCATTATCTTTTTCATATCATTAGCATTAGAAGCATTAGCATTAGCAGATTATTATTATTTTATTACATGATATGATCATCTCTCTCTTTCATATCATCCTTTCGATTAAATAAGGTATTATGGGTATATTTTTTTAACCCCCTAAAGATATTTTCATTAAAATTTTCCCATTCATTACCAAAAATTTACATCTTTTTACATTACTATCGTTATTATCTTTAAAAATGCATTCTCATCATTATTTCGTCGCATTATTATTTTTATCTGATATTTTTTTATTATTACATTACATTATGAAAAAATCATCATAACCATAAATTATCTCATCAATGTCATTATTTTTGTTACCATCATTATCCCCAATTAATAAAAATAATTTAATAATCACCCCCCCTATCATTATCACCCCCTCCCCCTTATCAGCAGAACCTTTGGGTTAACTACTACTACAAACTACATACAATACTACTACCATATTAATACATGTATAGGGAAAAACCCTCACTTGCTATCGAAAAGACGGCGAATTCAAAAACCCAGTAAACTGTGCTACTGAAAAAAAGCCCCTAGTTCACCGTGAGGAGGGGGAAGGGCCCCCAGAGGCTGCCCCCAGGCTCCCTTGTCTCATCCTTACGACTAATGGAAACACACGCGCCCAAAAAATCAAAAGATTTTTCCCCCTTTATAAAAGGAGGAAAGATGGGGGGGTACATGTTTCGAGATAAAGGATACACCCGTGTTTCTAAACAATCTTCGTATTTGTTGTGTGGTGTGTTGGGATGTAGTTACATTTTTGATTATAATATTTTTTAAATTTTAATATAAATGTAATTTAAAAACACACCACACACACACAACACACCACAAAAACCCACACCCACACCCAAAAAATTTTATATATTATATATAATTAATTATATATAATATATATTAATATATATAATATTTATATATAAATTTTTAAAGGGGGGTGTTTGCTAGCCCGGGGTGGGTGGCGGGTATGCGCATGTAATACGATGAAAAATTTTTTTGTGGGACTTATTTTCACTTTTTCCATAAATTTTTGGGTTTTTTTTAAGATGATCTTCTTTTTTCGCTAAAACTTTGACTGTGCCTTTTTTGCCTTAAGCTGTTAAAAGGCCCCCATTTGCAAAAGTAGTCCAAAGTTTTGGGGTTTTTTGGGCCACCCCGGGGCGTAAAAGGAAAATTCTTGAGATGGTTAAAAGCGTGTTTGAGGTTTTGCCAGTAAGATTTCGCTACTGTCCATTATGAAGTAGGATACACCTTCCCAAATACCCTACCACACCACATCAAAAAACACACACACAACATACACACCACCCCAAACACCACCACCAACACACACACACACCCACAAAACACACACACACCACACACACACACACCACACACACACACACCCCACACAATTATATAAATATATATAATATATTATATTATAATATTTAATTATTATAATATATATATATATATATTTTTAATAATAAATATTATATATATAATATAATATAAAATATTATATATTATAAAAATTATTAGATGTATAGTATTCCATAAACCTATATTATATATATATATAATATTTTAAAAATAATTTTTTATATTATATATATATATATATGTTTTGTGTGGTTGGTGTGTGTGTGTGGGGTTTTGGTGTTGGTGTGGTGGTTGTGTGTGTGTGTGTGTGTTGTGTGTGTATGGGTCTTTATGTTATATTATATAATATATAAATATATATATAATATTATTATATATAATATACTTTTAATATATATATATATAATAAAATTACTTAATATATACACACATTAACACACACTAAAAATATACTCACCCAATATATATATATATTATATATATTTATATATAATATATATATAATATATATATATATCCCTATAATTTATATTTTATTTTATATATATATAACATATTATATATATATATATATAATTTTTGTGTGTGTTTTGTGGTGTGTGGTGTGTGTGTGTGTGTTGTGTGTGTGGTGTGGTGGGGGGTGTGTGTCTGTGGTCGTGTTTGTTTTACTGTCTGTGTGTGTGTAGATGTGTATTTAATGTATGACTTCACTATTGTCAGTGTTCTTAAACCCCACCCACATGCTTTTAGTTGTATGCAAAAAAACACAAAAAATCTTTCCTTTTTCTCGTAAAAAATATTTTCTTTTATGTAATCTACATTTGCAGGGCAAAAATTTTAGTATTTCTATTACATGAAATAAACTGAAAGAAATGTTGCATGAAAACGAGCAGAAAGAAGTAGAAATCTGACTTCCTCCTCCGGCTCATTTGCGTTTTCACGACCCCTTCGTCGTTTACGAATGAGCTTGCTAAAATTTCCCGGCAGTCGCGTCCTTAAAATAGGTAAAAGTGTAAAGCAGTGTATATATGTATATATATATATATTTTATATAAATATATTATTATATATAAAAATTTAAAATTATATATATATATATTTATTATAAAATTATATATATATTATATATATATAATATAAAATAATATTTATATTATAATTAATTATTTTAATATATATATATATATATATATATTACAAAATTATTATATATATATAATTATATATAATATATATATTATATATTAATATATAATTATAAATATATAATATTATTTTTGGGGTTGTGTGTTTGGGGGTGTGTGGGGGTTTGTTTGTATATATATATATATAAATATATATATTTGTGTTTATATATAAATATTTATATATAATATATATATATAATATATATATATATATATATATATTATATATTTTAATAGATAGAAGATAGAAGTAGTAGATAGATAGATGAAAGAAATAATAGATAGATGATGATAGATATAGATACAACACACACACGCACACACACACATAACACACATTATAACATATATTATATTTTAAAATTTTAATATATATATAATATATGGGGGTTTTGTGTGGTGTGGTGTGTGTTGTTGTGGTTGGGGTGTTGGGTGTTTGTTTGTGTGTGTGTGGTGTTTTTTTTTTTTTTTATTATATATTATATATATAATATATTAATCTATAAAATTTAGTATAAAAATTATATATATAAAATTATATAATATATATAATATATCATTTTAAAATTATTTATTTTTTTATGGACCACACCACACACACACACCACACACACACACAAAAAAACCACACACACAAACACACACAAAACCCACCACACACAACAACCCAAAACACAACACACACACAACAAAACACCCCCAAAACACCGCACACACCCAACCACACACACACAAACAAACAACCACACACACACACACACGCCACACACACACCACACACACACCACACACTCCCACCCCAACACAAAACAAACCACCAACAACCACCCCCACACCACACCACCAAAATAACC
>NC_051390.1:2542379-2547379 GCF_015228065.2 Penaeus monodon | reverse complement strand
ACAGGAACGGTAGTTCCCTTCCTACTTAATGACACCTTTTAATCTTGTGCAGAAGGTCTATCAGGAAAAAAGGCTTCCAGGAGGTTGGGATGGGTTTCATGGCTAAAAGGAAGAGGGGGGTTCTTATGGATATCCGGTTTATTAGTCTTGTGTATGTCTTTCGAACATTTTAAGGCTACATGATATTTTGAAAGAGTCGTGTGTATACGAATTTAATGATGAAGGGCATTTTATGGAATCTTAAAAGAAAAAAAAAACAGTCAATATCGTTTTTTAGAAAGTCACACACGACAAAATTTCATTTCAATGTATTCTAAATGTGGGCTAAAAGTACTTTCGCTGCTGTCATATTATATTAATGTTAAAAATGTATTTTTGTTGCCTTTACAATAGAATATGATTTTCAGCCTGCACATAAATTGATGCTAACAACCACCATACTGATTATTGTAATAATAGTAATAGTTTTAAATGATAATTGTAAAAATATATATATTAATAATGATAATGATGTTACTACAACAACAACAACAACAACTACCACTACTACTTTTACTACTACTACTACTACTACTACTACTACTACTACACTGCTCCTGCTGCTGCTACTCCTATTATACTACTACAAGAACTGCTACTATCATTACTACTACTACTACTACTACTACTACTACCATGATAGTAATAATGATTATAATAATGATTATTATTGTTACTGTTATTATTACTACTATACTACTAATACTAGTGAAAATAGATATAAGGATAACAATACTACTAACTATAAAAAGACAAATACTAACACTAACAATAACGAATGAATATTAGCAATAATAAAAAATAATACAAGTATGTTAATAAAAAAAAAGAAAAAAGAAAAAAAAAATAGATATATAAGTAATATATAATGATGATATAATATAGATGAGAGAATGAATAAAAAAAAAAAAATAAAAAAAAAAATAAATAAAATAATATATATATATATATATATATATATATATATATATATATATATATATATATATATATATATATATATATATATATATATATATATATATATATATATATATATGTATATATATATATATATATATATATATATATATATATATATATATATATATATATATATATATATACTACTACTAATGATAATGATAATAATAATAATGATAATAATAATAATAATAATAATAATAATAATAATAATAATAACAGTAATAAAAAGGTAATGATAATGATGATGATAATAATAATGCTAATAGTAACCATAAGTAACAATAACAAGAATGATGATATTGTTAATGATAACAATGATGATAATGAAGTAATAGTTATTTTTGTTATCAATATTGTTATCATTATCATCATTGTTGTTATATTTTTTTTATTATCATCCTTATTATTATCATTGTTATCATTATTATTATTATTATCATTATTATCATGATTACTATTAATTATTATTATTATCATCATTATTATCATTTGAGTATTAATATTATTATTATTGTTGTTATTGTCGTTGTTATTGATGTTATTGATATATGTTATCACTGTTATTGTAATCTTTATTTTATTATCATTGTTGTTATTATTATTATTATTATTATTATCATTACTATTATTTTTCTATTATAATCATCATGTTATTATCATTAATGTTAGTATTGTTATCATCATTGATATCATTATCATTATTATCGTTGTTGATGATGTTATAGTTGTTGATATCATTATTATTATTGTCATTATTTTTTATCATTATCATCGTTATTGTTATTATTATCATCATCATCATCATTATTATTATTATTATTATTATTATTATTATTATTATTATTATTATTATTATTATTATTATTATTATTATTATTATCATATCTTATTATTGTTATTATTATAATTATATATATATATATATATATATATATATATATATATATATATATATATATATATATATATATATTATATACATACGCACACACACACGTCGCATACACACACACACACACACACACACACACACACACACACACACTCACACACACACACACACAACTATTATATATATATATATATATATATATATATATAAAATATATATATATATATATATATAATATATATATATATATATATATATATATATATATATATATATATAATATATATATATATATATATATATATATATATATATATATATATTATAATATATATATATATATGTATATATATATATATATATATATATATATATATATATATATATATATATATATATATGCATACATACACACACACACACACACACACAAACATACAGAGTGACAGCGAGAGTGAGAACGGAAAAGTTAAAGTCGTTCCCTTCGCACCATAGCCTTTGCCATAGGCATTCACCTGTTACACATTGTCAAAAGTGAATCCACGTTATTTCCATGCAAACAGAATACGATACACACGGTCTAATGGAACTTGATTCAAAATATCTGTCACGGATTCACTGTTGCAAGCTCGAACACTATGAACTGCCATTGCTGTTATATGCTTTTAGTGGCAACGTTTCAAGTGAAGAAAAATATTTTATCTTGTATCGTCACGTTCTCGTTTTCGTAGTTCACTTTTTTTATTGTGTACCCGAGGATGAATAGCAATTAGTTTAGTTTATATAATATTTACGGGAGCGTTTGTGTATGTAACATTATGCTATACAGTGTGTGTGCGTATTTCATAGTGCATTTTTTTTTTTTTTTTTTTTTTTTTGTATTTGGTATTTTTTATAAAATGAACTTTTTGATTTGTATGGTAGTCAGGACATTAATGTTTTTTGAGAGCCCTAGCATTTGATTAACGCTTGTTGCAACTACAAATTTAATTTACACACACACACACACACACAATATATATATGTACATATATATATATATATATATATCATATATATAATATATATAATATATATATATATATATTATATATATATATATAAATATAAAATATATAAATATATATATATATATACATATACATATAATATTATATATATATTATATATATATATATATATATATATATATATTATAATTTATATCTATATATAATAATATATATATATATATTATATATATATATATATATATATGATATAATATATATATAATATATAAATAATTATATATATATATATATATAATAATATATATAATATATATATATATATATATATATATATTATATATATATATATATAATATATATATATATGTATGTATGTAATATAGTCGATAGTGTATTTATTAGTATATTATTAGTATATATAAAGAATAAATATACGAGTAGGAAAATTAAATATTATATATAGTTTGATAATTATTTAAATTAAATAATATATATTATAATAAATAATAACATGGTTAAATAACTGATAAATATGAATTCATGTAGTAACTATGAAATTAATTTTAGAATTCAATAAAAATATATTTACTCTTCTTTATACATGATTTAAATATAAATTAGATTAGTTATATAATATATACAACGATATAGATTAACATATTATATATAAGTGATATTTATAGTAATAAATATTATATTTATTATATTATTATATTATTATATATTATTATATTTATATATTGTATTTATCATATAATGATTTATTGTATGTAGTCAGAATAATGTTTTGAATTAGATTATTAAAGTTTAATACAAATTAATTTAAAAAAATAATATAATATATATAATATATATAATATATATATATATATAGATATATATATATATATATATATAATATATATATATAATATATATAATATATATTATATAATATATATTTTATATATATATATATATATATTTATATATATATATATATAATATATATATATAATATAATATATATATATATATAATATATATATATTATATATATATTTTATATATATATATATATATATATATATATATATATATAAATATGCGTACACATAAATATGTATTCATAAATTATAAATACATACATATACAATTCGGAACATCATAATTACTCAAGAGATGAAATATAAAGAGGATTAGATATTTCCAAGTCCATGAGAATCCGTGTCCATGAGAATCCAACGACTCCAGGAAACTGGGGCAACCCGAGACAAGGCCAGAAGTGGGCGGCCTAAATGCACGAGGGAGAAAATGTCCTTCAAAACCATAGAATAACGTGCTATATGAAAGACAGGTAGTAAGCATGCATTCAGGTGCACGAGCTAATGAAACCATTTAATATTCAGTGGCAACTCCCTCACAGGTGACTAGGTTTTGGGAAGGGGGCGTGACCGGTAGTTAGTTGCCACGTCCCCTCATTTTCTTGTTAGTTATTAATCTTCATTTTTTTTTCTTAATTATTATTATTATTTCTTTAAACGCCATAACTGCTGCAAAGGATGCGGACCCCTATTGGTCTGCCGGCAACATCTGGCGGGATTTGTCACTACGCTTCAGCACGCAGATTGTCAGCAACCGCTGAGCTGTTTGAGTGGATACACAAAGTGGAGTCGGGGATTTGACAGATGTCGGCCTCGGCAGATTTACGGGGTCTCTCTGTGCGGACACACCAAGATAACAGCTCCATCCACACGAGCAGTATCATGAAGGTGTGATTTCAGCCACGTCCCTCCACATCGCCAGATCTTAACCCCATTGAGAATGTCTGGCCAGCCATGGATAGAGACTTACCCCCAAGATCCCCTGCAACCGTCATGTCGTCGATACCCTGGCACTTACGGCATGGGAGCAATTGCACTCTGCAGACGGACGCCAGTTAAAGGGGGCGATAGTGGCACCCTTGCTACGTAGACTTGCCTGCTTTCGACAAGCTGGTAGCGGTAACACGAAATCTTAATAGTATTATACATTTGAATACCTTTACTTTTTTCTTTTCAGTTTGCTTGTATTGTCTGACAACATCGCATTTCATGGAACATTTGACTTGA
>NC_051390.1:2536645-2542279 GCF_015228065.2 Penaeus monodon | reverse complement strand
TATTATTAAAACACAAGAATGGATAAAAGCAATATGAAAAACATAAAAATGAAAATTATAGGAAAAAAAATGCAATGTATTTAAAAAGAATAAGAAAAAAAGAATAAACAATATACTAAAAGGAGTATAAGCTAACAAGAATAAGTTCATACAAATGTCTCGTTATCAAATTATAAATAAAACAATTACAGAAAACCAAATAAAAGGAGGAAAACTAAAACAATAAACGCAAATAAAAACGATGAAATCAAACCAAAATAAAACAAAAATACGAGATAAGTGACAAGCAGCGGCCAGACCTCCGGCATGAGCAGCCAGATCGGGAGAGCGAAGAGGAGAAGATGCAGCATCCAAGTCCCCCTTACGACCACATATGTCACCACCATCTGGAAAACTTCAAGCTAAGACGAGCTATGACCCTTAGCCATTACTTCGATGCCCAGCCTGCTGTGCAAGAGCTTTGTCACTGTCTGGGCCTACCAGTACCTCGCGCCTAGCATTGACAATCGGCACAACAACATGCGCTTCTAATTCACCAGCATATTCATAGGTTTCTAGAAAGCTTTCGACCTGGGTGGATCATATCACAGTCATCTCAAAAACAGCAGCTTCCACAGACATCAGGGAGTGCCTCATCCCCTGGCTGGCTGGCTTTCTCTCCAGCAGGCAACAGGTAGGTGTACAGGGTCAAGTTTCCATTCCACTCCCACTCATTTTCGGAGTCCCCGAGGGAGCTAGAATTGGACCCCTCATTTCCTCATCATGAACCTGGACAGCGAGCATCATTGGAAATACGTGGATGATTCAGCCTTCGCCGCCGCCATTGACAGTTCCTGCCTCTGACCACTCTGCCATCCTCCGCACCCTCGACAACCTCCTCACCTGGACCACCGCTAACCACGTTACTGTCAACCCCACACGTCGATCGTGATGCAGTTTGATTTCTCCTCCACGCCCATCCTCATGCTGGACAACCACCCGCTTGACCTAGTACCAATCCACCGAGCTCCTCGGCGTCACCATCAACGAAATGCTCTCCTGGATGCAGCATGTCAGATATTGTGAGGTCTGCCGCATACAGGTTTCACACGCTGCGTCGCCTCAAGTTCCCTTGGTGACCCACTTCCGGAACTTGAAAATATCAACAGGCTACTCATCCAGCCCAAATAAGCCTACGCCTCCCCTCCTCGCAGCCATTTAACCGCTACAACTCGAGAGGATTCAGAAAAGAGCAGTCCAAATCATTCACGGTCCTGCCTGCGCCCAGCTACGGCAACGCCCTGACTACCGTAGGCATCACATCCCTCGCCGCTCGCTACACCACCTCACAGGAGCAGTTGGGTATCAAGCTGCTGTGTCATCCATGCCACCGCGACCTGCTACCCCCCGACGCGCCGCCGCCTCACCAGGACCAACACACCGCCGACAATCTGGAGGCCATCAGGGGCACCAACGACCGCTACCACCGCAACACAATAACCACTCTCGTCCGACTCTTCAACGACCAGTAAGTCAGCGGACCGCTTCCCCACAGGTCATTTACGAGCTCTAGTCTACAATTACTAGTCCAGTAATCCTAGCTCACTAATCAATCACTTGTACTTGCATTTGTTCTTTTGTATTTTGCTCCTTTTGTTGTCATAGTGATCATAGTTTGTTACTTTATTTGATGTTTATGGTTTATATATAAATATTTTGTCTCTTATTTGCATTTCTCTATATTTTCAGCCACCGGGTGCATGAAAATTAATAAATCGGTTATTATTATTATTATTATTATTATTATTATTATTATTATTATTATTATTATTATCATTATTATCATTATCATTATTATTTTATTATTATTATTATTATTATTTTTATTACACTCACACCACACACACACACAACACCACACCACACACACACACCACACACAAACACACCACACACACACACAAAAACACACGCACACACACACACACACACACTCACACACACACACACACACACACACACACACACACACACACACACACACACACACACACACACACACACACAGAGGGAGAGAGGGAAAGAGGGAGAGAGAGAGAGAGAGGAGAGAGGGGGGGTTACAGACAGACAGACAGAGAGACAGAGAGAGAGAGAGATACATAATTTTAAATGCACAGAAAGGCAGAGACAGAGAGAGCCAACTCTTGTGAATTCTTGTCTTCAACACTTCTGGGACCGTAACCCACTTCTGACATTCCTAGATACTCGTGGTTCACTACCCTTCACATATCGAATAAATCTGAACAGATTCTTCATAAGAGACATTGAAGAAAGTTTGATGCAGAAATCTATAACATTGTAAATGACACTCAAGTATTGCAACTCTCTCTCTCTCTCTCTCTCTCTCTCTCTCTCTCTCTCTCTCTCTCTCTCTCTCTCTCTCTCTCTCTCTCTCTCTCTCTCTCTCTCTCTCTCTCATCGTTTGCCTTCATAAGCCTATTATTCTTGTCTGTAACTGCGTGTACGTTCCTTTGTCTATCCAAGCGATATCAGATTACACTATGGACAAAGCAGGCGCCATCATTGAATTTATTAAAATGATGTTAGCTGGCTGTGATATAAACAGGTTAATTACGTATTCAGTTAGGTATCAGCTCTATTTGTATGCAAAATACTGAACATGAATAAATTGAGGTCATGTGGACACAGTTTTTATTTACAACCTGATTATACTTTGCCGAATCGTTCATCATTATTATCCTTCTAGGTATGCCTGCTTCTAGCTACCCGTTTCTAAATTATTGAATATAGTTAAAATCTAACCAAACCTCTGTTAATTGTAATGTAAGTTACACGGATACGAATTAAACTATTAGTGCATTGCCTCTATATCATAATCATTCTTTTAAACTGGTTTGAAATTGACTTTAACAACACACTGACCGGAGTTGAATTCATAATGTTAATAATAATTCATAATTCATAATTCATTATATCCAAAGCTAAATTTTTTCGTGTAAACAGAAGTTCCCTGTGACAAAGAGTTTAGAGCGAGGGGTGTTAAAGCCATGCGCTGAAAAGCCGAATGTAATATGAATACACTGTAGGCGGAACATGTGACATCCTCCAGGACGTTTAATCTCAGAAAAGCTAAAACTGACAACTGCGATGGAGCATTGCGATTCGCTGACACCTAATACTGTTGTTTAAATACGTTTGTTTTGTTTTGTTTTTAACTCGTATGCAGTATTTTGTACTGTTTATTTCATTTTATATTATTATTATTATTTGTTATACAGCATTTTATTTTTCTCTAAACAAAAACAAAAAAAAATGGTCGGTGACTAGAAGTCCTCCAGAGTTCGGGGTTGAGTTGCCAGTTTTTCCTTTTCCTGAGACTGGACGGAGTACAGAATTTCACTTTAACATTTATGAAATTTAACAATAACAACACTTTCGACAGGTGCATTCTGTCACAAACCAGTGTAGTTATATTTCGATTTACGACCCTTTTGTAATGTCACTGAGAGTTTGACGTCTTACACTTGGTCAGTAATATGTTCTGATGTTACAAAAACATTTTTTTTTATGCACGTCATTACGAATTGGGCCCACCTTCACACACTGCGGCGTGAGTATCTCTCTCTCTCTCTCTCTATCTATCTATCTCTCTCTCTCTCTATATATATATTATATATATGTGTGTGTGTGTGTGTGTGTGTGTGTGTGTGTGTGTGTGTGTGTGTGTGTGTGTGTGTGTGTGTGTGTGTCTGTGGTGTGTGTGTGTGTGGTGTGGTATGTTTTATATATTGTGTTTTGTATATATATATATATATATATATATAAATATTATATATATATATATATATATATATATATATATATATATATATATATATATATATATATATATTATATATATATATATAATATATATATATATATATATTTATATATATATATATACAAAATATTCAAACAATACATATGCTTACACACACACACAACACACACACACACACACACACACACAAACAAACAAGTGCGTATATGTGTATATATATATATATATATATATATATATATATATATATATATATATATATATATATATATATATAAGAAAAAAAAAATATATATATATATAGAGAGAGAGAGAAGGAGAAAGAAAGATTTCTTTTCTTAAGGGGATGAGTTCTACAGACTGCTGCTCCACACGTCCACACATCTATACGTCTTCAATTACCTTCGGTCTGGAGCAAATTGCACGACACAGAGGTATCCATGGTGGTGGTGCATATCGCTCACGTCCAGACAAGTGACATCAGGTTTATAAGACTCCATAATGAGATTACCTTTATATGAGAGAAATGATGTGATCCTCGTTTGTTTACGTACACCTTTTGACCGAAATTCGTGATTATCATACGTACGGTGCCTAACTTAACGTACGATAATCGTCGCTTAGTATAGTTTACATTTTAGTTATTTTTAGTTTCTCTATTTGTATATCTATCTATCCATCTATCTATCTATATCTATATCTATCTATCTATCTATCTATCTATATGTATATGTATATATATGTCCTTCTCTCTCTATCTCTCTCTATCTCTCTCTCTCTCCTTTTCTCTCTCTCTCTCTCTCTCTCTCTCTCTCTCTCTCTCTCTCTCTCTCTCTCTCTCTCTCTCTCTCCTCTCTCTCTCTGTTTTTCCTTCTCTTTCTATATCTCTATCTGTCTCTACCCCATGTCATCCCTCCCTACCTCCCTACTCCATCTCCTCTCCATGTCCCACTCGCTCGCTCTCTCTCGCCTGCGTACTTATTACCATTAGTATATCATTAGCAATAAAGCAACATAAGATATGCAGATAGGCTACGTATTAATCAAAACAAGAGTTTCCTACTTGAGATAAAACCGTGTTTAATTATAATGCAGAATCGGAGGATGTTATTCATAGCAGTATTTCAAATATTAGTGGCATTAGTTATTTGTATATGTATATTAGGAAAATGTATCATACATTATGTTATGTTCACTGGAACAGCGAGAGTAGTAATATACAGCATTAGTATAATATGCAGATGCATTATTCCAGTATTACATACTACAATGGTATATATTTACATCAGATATGCTTTGAACACTGTATTTCAGTACGTTTTACCTAAAAAAATATATGCTTTTAAAAATCTAGGGCAAACGGTATCCCATTTTATTCCAATGTTCAGGCAATGATTAAAAATATACACGATATTCAGTTTCATTTGATAACAGATGGAAGCAAGATTTTAACGTGTGTAATGGACAAGCATAGCAGCGCCTCAACATAGTATTAAAAATATATATATATATATATATATTGTTGTTTGTGTGAGAGCAAGAGTAAAACATGGATCAAAAATTGTCTGTATACAATGGCAGTGCAGATTTCTTCCTCCTACTTTCCTACCCTCCTTTATATCCATCTATCTATCTATATTTATATCTATCTATCTATCTATCTATCTATCTATATGTATATGTATATATATATGTCCTTCTCTCTCTCTCTCTCTCTCTCTCTCTCTCTCTCTCTCTTCTCTCTCTCTCTCTCTCTCTCTCAGTCCTCTCTCAATTCTCTCTCTCAATTTTCTCTCTCTCTCTCTCTCTCT
>NC_051390.1:2514981-2521545 GCF_015228065.2 Penaeus monodon | reverse complement strand
CCCCACCCCCCCTTCCCAAAAAATAGTCACCTGTGGGGATTGCCACCCCAGTATTAAATGGTTTCATTAGCTCGTGCACCCGAGCAGCACGTTATTCTATGGTTTTTAAGGGCATTTACTCCCTCGTGCATTTAGGGCGCCCACTTCTGGCCTTTTCTCGGGTTGCCCCAGTTTCCTGGAGTCGTTGGGTTTTTCGGGGGCAAAGGATTCTCATGGGCTTGGGAAATTCTAATCCTTTTAATTTCATCTCTTGAGTAATTTTTGATGTTCCGAATTTTAATGTAGTATTTATAAATTTTTGAATACATATTTATGGTACGCATATTATTTATATAATATATATAATATATTATATATATATAATTATATATATATATATTAATTAATTGTATATACATACATCATATAATATATATATATATTTTAAATATATAAAATATATATTAATATATAATATAATAATAATAATATATATTATAAAATAATAACCACACCACATTATATATATATTATTATAATAATATAATATAAATTAATAATAAATAATTTTTATATATGTAGTAATATTATATATATAAAAATTTTAATAATATGATAGAATGATATAATTAGTATAGTAATTTTTAAATTTTTTATACATACAACACACCACCCAAAATATATATTAATAATAATATATATATTATATAATAATATATAATATATATTATATATAATATTTTATATATATATATTAAAATATATTATATAATTAATATTATGTGTGTGTTTGGGGTGTATGTATATACATTAATAATATCTTATCTAATCTATATCTATATCTATCTATATATATATATAATATATATAATAATAATACATACATTTATATTATATATATTATATATATATATATATATATAATTATATTATAATATTTATATATATGTGTGTGTGTGGTAATATTAAAATATAATTTTATAAAATAAAATTATTATATTAATTAAAATATATATATAATTATATAATATATAAAATGCGTAAAATAAATTGTATTCATAAATTATAAATACTATATACAATTCGGAACATCATAATTACTCAAGAGAGAATTAAAGAGGTTAATATTTTCCAAAAACATGAGAAACCGTTCCCCGAGAATCCAACGACTCCAGGAAACTGGGCAACCCCAGACAAGGCCAGAAGTGGGGGCCCCAATGCACGAGGGAGTAAAGTCCCTTCAAACCCAAAAATAAAGTGCTTGCATCAGGTGCCGAGCTAATGAAACCATTTAATACTCGGTGGGAAAACCCCCCACAGGGTGACAGGTTTTTTGGAAGGGGGCGTGACCGGTAGTTTTTGTTGCCACGTCCCCCCATTTTCTTGTTAGTTATTAATCTTTATTATCTTTTTTTTTTTCATTTTTATTATTCTTTTAAAAGCCCAAAAATGCTGCAAAGGGTGCGGGGCCCCTATTGGTCTGCCGGCAACATGTGGCGGATTTGGCACTACGCTTAGCACACAAATTTTCAGAAACCCCTGAGCTTTTGGTGGATAAAAAAGTGGGGCGGGGATTTGACAGATGTCGGCCTCGGCAGATTTACGGGGTCTGTCTGTGCGGAAACACCATGCTGTTCCCCAAGCTAAACCCCTTTTTAACCTCGCCAAGTTAACAGCTCCACCACACGGGGCAAAAATCATAAAGGGTTGTTTTTCAGCCACTTCCCTCCACATCGCCAAAATTTTAACCCCTTTGGGGAAAATGCCCTGGGCAGCCTGGATAGAGACTTACCCCCAAGTCTACCCGGCCCTTTCGGCATGGGGGGAAATTGCACTCTGCAGACGGCGCCATTTTAAAGGGGGGCGATAGGGGCCCCCTTGCTACGTAGATTTCCCTTTCTTTCGACAAGCGGTACGGTAAAAACAAAATTTTAATAATTTTATACTTTTTGAATCCCTTTTACTTTTTTTTTTTTCAGTTTCTTGTATTGTCTGCCCAACCCTCGTCTTTTTCAGGAATTTTTATTTTAAAAATTGGGATCATGCATTATATTATAGAGGCAGGGATACCAACATCAAGTCAAGCTCCCCACAGTTTTTCCCACCGTTTCCGTCGTCATATATTGATCAGGCGGAGCAGTGTACATACGTATATATTTTTGTATGTGTGTAAATATGTAGATATAAATACACATATGTCACATCCACTGTAGCCGCTGGTGAATGCCTTTCAATGCATCCGAAATCCGCATTTGTATTCTAGCCTCGAATTTTACATTTTCATTTGCTTTGTTGCCTATTGTTTAAGGGGAATCTTCACCAGATAAAAAAAATCTTCCTGGAGTATCTACACTTACGCCCCTTCCGGCTTTCAAGGCCCGGAAAAAGCAAAACCCGGGGAGACTCTGGGTTCACGGTACCAAAAGGCAAAGGCAAACAAATCAGGGGATGGGTTTTTCTAGTAAAAAAGGGTTTTGGGAAAAATTATGAGCCATATTTTTTTCCTCCTCATTAAAACGTCTGAGAGGTGATTCAGGGTAAGAAGATAATTATTTCATTTTGATTTTGTCATTAAAATGAGGACAAACTTATTACAATTCAACTTTTATCAATATATTCGCAAAATCGAGAGTGAAAATCGAAAGATCTTTTGCTGATTGTCGGAGATATTTCTGGAAATGTTATGAGAGAGAGAAAAAAATATATATATATCTGCTGCAGAGGGAATTCAAACCACGTTTAGCAATATAGCTTACGCGTGAACCTTGGCGCCCCTGGGTCAAAATAGCGTTTTGGGGCCCAAAAAAAAATATCGATTTAAAATTAGGACATGAAAGCAGCTCTCATCTATGCTGAAATTCGATAACTGACTTTTACGCCCTCAAAGGGCACACACACACACACCCCAAAACACACACACCACAACACACCCACACACACACACACACAAACACACACCCACACACACACACATACACCACACACACCACCACACCCACCCCTTTAACCTGACGACGTCCTAGACAGCGACGTTTCTGGGTAGCCAAGGGCGGCTGTTGGCCTCACCTGTTATTCTGCTCCTATCTGGATTTCTATATTCACAGGCTAGTATAAAAGTAAAGTACATTTGTTTTCCCTTAAAATTTTCAAAAACATCTATTTATTTATATATTCCGAAAATCGAAAAATTACTAGGGGCCCCTCGTTTCCTCACTTACTGGCTCGCCCCTGTACCTGTGCAGTTCTTAGGAATTAAGGTACACCTGTGGTACAACAGGAAAACACTATATTCCCTTAGACACTAGTTGTGGGTTCCCCCCCGGGGCCCCCCCAAAAATTTTAAAAAAGGGGTTTGGGAAAAGGGGAGGTCGTCACACTCAGCAGTGCATACCCGTACTCCAAATAAGGAATAAGAACGTGTGATACCCTTCACGCAAGATGATTATATGTGGTGATTTTAATGATATGGACACCCTTGATTTCCCATTTTTCCAATAGTAAATTTCCCCCAAATTATGAAAAAAGGGATCGATCTGTTTCCTGACTGTTTTCCAAAGACTTGTATCAAACCCTTTAAAGGGGAAAATTTTTCACAAAGACCAAGCCCAAAATACGGGCCCCAACTCCCACATACGGGCAGGGGAAATTACCGTACACCCGTAGACAAAACTTTTCTCACCCTTTTGGGATGTGGAAGACAAGTACACAACTCCTCTCAAAGTGTCACTTATCTTTCCACCACTTTTTTCCGGGGAAAGCCCACTCAGCACACCCCTTTGGGAACAACCAAAAGTCCAGCTGAAAGCTTAAAAAGAAATCTATGAAAGATTAAAAGATACAAGTGAAAAAGGAAATAATATCAGCCAAGTTCTTTATTAAAATCGAGATGTTAAAGTTATTCAATAAAAATGTTTTTTTGTGATAAAGGGCCAACCCCTAAGCAAAGAATTTAAAGGTACGCCAGAAACTTAACTTATTTTTTTTTCCGTGATCGCCCTGGGTTGTTCCTTTGTTTAGGGCGAAAAAGGCCCGGTTTTTATCACTGAGGATTGAAAGAAATACTCGCTGACTGTCTTGACCAAATCCCTTTTTTGTTAAAAAGGGAAAAAAAATTGGGGCTTTTCATTGCCCTTGGGGACGTCAGAAACAAATTTTTTAGAACTATTTTCCCTTTTAAAAATAAAATATACTTTTAAAAACACAAAAAATGGAAAAAAAGGGAATAAAAAATAAAAAAGAAAATTAAGGAAAAAAAAAGCAAGTATTTAAAAAAAAATAAAAAAAAAAGAATAAACCAAAATCTAAAAGGAGTATAAGCTAACAAGAATAAGTTTATACAAAAGTCCCCGTTATCAAAATTAAAAAATAAAAAAATTACAGAAAAACCCAAAAAAAGGAGGAAAAATAAAACAATAAACGCAAATAAAAACGATGAAATCAAAAACCCAAAAAAAAAAAAATACGAGTAAAATGACAACGCGGGCCCGACCCCGGCATGAGCAGCCAGATCGGGAAGCGAAGAGGAGAAGTGCAGATCCAAATCCCCCCCTTTCGACCCCATATGTCACCACCTCTGGAAAACTTCAAGCTTTGACGGCTTGACCCTTCGCCATTACTTCGATGCCCCCTGCTGTTGGGAAGACTTTGTCCTGTCTGGGCCTACCCGGCCCCCGCGCCTTTGCATTGACACTCGGCCCCTACAACCCCAAAAGCGCTTCTAATTCCCAGCATATTCTTTGGTTTTTAGAAAGCTTTCGCCTGGGTGGATCAATCACATCATCTCAAAAAACCGCAGCTTCCACAGACATCAGGGGGTGCCCCATCCCTGGCTGGCTGGCCCTTTCCCCTCCAGCAGGCAACGGTGGTTTTAAAAGGGTCAAGTTTTTCCCTTCCCCTTTCCCCTCATTTTCGGAAATCCCCGAGGGAGCTAGAATTGGACCCCCCATTTCCCATCATGAACCTGGCCCCGACATCATTGGAAATACGTGGATGATTCAGCCTTCGCCCTGCCATTGAAAAGTTCCTGCCCCCCGTCACACCGCCATCCAGCGCACCCCCGACAACCTCCTACCTGGACCACCGCTAACCACTTACTGCCAACCCCCCGCCCTCGATCGTGGGTGCAAAATTTGATTTCTCCTCCACGCCCCCCTCATTCTGGGGAAAACCCCCCGCTTGACCCAGACCAATCCACCCCAAACTCCTCGGCGGGCACCCCTCAACGAAAAAGCTCCCCTGGATGCAGCTGTCGATATTGTGAGGGCTGCCGCATACGGTTTCAAAACGCTGCGTCCCCCTCAAGTTTTCCCTTTGGGGACCCACTTCCGGAACTTGAAAAATTTAACAGGCTACTCATCCTGCCCAAATAAGCCCACGCCCCCCCCGCCAGACCCCCCCCCCCCCGCGCCATTTTAACCCCTCAAATTCGGAGGGGTAGAAAACAAGTCCAAAACATTCGCGGTCCCCGCCTGCGCCCCCGCAAAGGCAGCGCCCCGACTACCGTAGGCACACCCCCCTTCGCCGCTCGCACACCACCTCACAGGAGCAGTTGGGTATCAAGCTGCTTTTGCCCTCCATGCCACCGCGACCTGTATCCCCCCACGCGCCGCCCCCTCACCAGGACCAACACACCGCCGACAATCTGGGGGCCATCAGGGCACCAACGACCGCTACCCCGCAACACAATAACCACTCTCGTCCGGGCTCTTCAACGCCCGTAAGTCAGCGGACCGCTTCCCAAGGTCCTTTACGAGCTCTATTTTACAAATTTCTAGTCCCCGTAAAAACCCAGCTCACTAATCATCACTTTTATTGCATTTGTTTTTTGTATTTTTTCTCCTTTTGTTTTTCATAGTGATCATAGTTTGTTACTTTATTTGATGTTTATGGTTTATATATAAAAATTTTGTCTCTTAAATTTTTCATTTCTCTATATTTTTAGCCCCGGGGGGCATGAAAATTATAAATCGTTATTATTATTATTATTTTTATTATTTTATCATCATAATTATTTATTATTATTATTATTATCATTATTTTATCATTATCATTATTTTTTTTATTATTATTATTAAATTTTTATTTTTATTACACACACCACGCACACCCCACAAAACACAAAAAAACACGAAACCCACCACACCACACGCCAAAACCCCACACCACAACACACACACCACACACACACACCCCACACACACCACACACCCCAAGGGAGAGAGGGAAAAAGGGAGAGAGAGAGGAAAGGGGGAGAGGGGGGGGTTTTCAGCCCGACAGACAAGAGACAAAAAGAGAGAGAGATTACCTAATTTTAAATGCACAAAAAAGGCGAGACAGAGAGAGCCAACTCTTTGAATTCTTTTTCCCTTTAAAAACCCTTTTGGGACCGGGAAAAACCCCTTCTGACATTCCTAGATACTCCCTGGTTCACTACCCTTTACATATCGAATAAATCTGAACAGATTCTTCATAAGAGACATTGAAGAAAGTTTGATGCAGAAATCTATAACATTGTAAATTGACACTCAAGTATTGCAACTCTCTCTCTCTCTCTCTCTCTCTCTCTCTCTCTCTCTCTCTCTCTCT
>NC_051390.1:2480530-2485530 GCF_015228065.2 Penaeus monodon | reverse complement strand
CAAGTGAGGCGGGCTGTGGGTCCCGTTGGGAGAGCAAATGTTGGTCACAAGATGGGAACGAGAGTTACTCGTCCCGCCTTTGCCCTGGCAGGCACCAACCCTGTATGAGGCCTGTGGGGCAAACACAAGGTAACCCGACAGGCAGACACTGGGCCCCACAGTCTGCTGAACCCCTTTATTTGGGGCAGCGTCGGCGGGAGCGGCAGAGGTGGTGTCCACCCAGAGTGACCACCCGAGGCTTAACCTCAGGCGAGATATCTGGGTAGGCGCTTGGAACATCCAGGAAGTAGCCATAGCTATCTCCAGCTGACTTCAGGCCTCGGTAGTTGAGGTAACACCGGTTGATGAGTCTATTATGGTGCTGAGACTGAAGCATGATTTTGGCTTTGTGTCCCTGATTGCTGTGTAAGCTGTTACTGATTTTGCAAACCTGATGTGAAAGAAACGTTCTACACCAAACTCACATCTGTGGCAGACAATTCCCCTTGGCGAGGTATTCACATTGTTCTGGCCAACTTCAATGCGGTATCTGGCTGTGATCAATCTGGATATGAGATGTCTGTCGGCCCCTATGGCTCGGGAGCTGATCCCAACAATGAAAACAGCCTCCTTCTCCAGGACTTTGCTAGGTCCCAGAGACTAAGGATTTCTGGCTCCTGGTATGAGCACTTCAACCTGCATTGCTGGACATTTTATAGCAATACAGGTACTGTGGCCAAGGTGACTGACCACATTCTTGTCACCACTTGATGGAGGGTCCACTTCAAAACTCCTTGTTCCTCCAGTGGCCACTCTAGGATGTTTCACTTGGACAGACTGAGGGAGGGAGGAGTGTGCCTGTGGGTTCACCACGGCAATCTCTGATTGATTCACAAAACCTGAAAGCCTGATAGACCCAGTTACTTCAGACGTGAAACACTCGAAGCACCACAGGAGTTCATTGGCATATGCCCAAGGGCAAGGCAGAATTCCATCTCCCTGGAGACACTGTAAGCCACTGAAGTGTGTCGCATGACTCGACTGAATGCCAGTCAGGACTTGTGTCACTCTTTGGTGTGTAGGGCACGGACAGTGCTGAGAAGGGACAAGAAACAGTTCATCAGGAATCTCACTGAAGAGGTTGAGGGCCATTTCTTGGTAATTGACCTTCACCCTGCCTACCAAGGCCTGAGAAAGCTGAACTCTTCAGGGCCTAGATACTGTCTTGATACTGCCAGTATAGCTCTATGGAAGTGAAGCCTGGACACTATCTATGCCTTGGAGTCTCGTCTCGATGCCTTTTGTAACAAGTCTCTCTGTCGGATCATGGAGTACAGTTGGCAGGACCATGTGTCCAACCAACCGCCGTGAGACTGGCATAGAACTTGTTACTTGCATAATCCGGGATCGCCAACTATATGGGCACATAGCTCGCTTCCCTGTGCATGACCTTGCTCATCAGGTTGTCTCTCTGTGAGACAATTCTGGTGGGGGAGGGACGACCTAGGAGTTCATGGCTTGGGCAGCTCGACCAGACCTGTCGTGAGGAGTTAGAGATGGGCCGAGGGCCTGCCTGGAGACCCGCATCGAGGGACCCTCGTAGTTGGAAGCGAAGGGTGGATGCGGCCATGCGCTCCCGTTAGCGTTGGCCCTTCATAATGATGTGTATATGCACACACACACACACACACACACACACACAAACACGTTTACATATATATATATATATATATATATATATATATATATATATATATGTATATATTATATATATTATATATATTATATATGCATATATACATTTATACATATATATATATATATATATATATATATATATATATATTATATATATATATAATTTACACATATATTCATACATACATACTCACACACACACACACACACACACACACACACACACACATACACACACACACACCACACACATACACATATATATACATATATATATATATATATATATATATATATATATATATATATATATATATATATATATATATATATATATATATATATATATACATACATACATATGTGTGTGTATGTATGTATGTATACGTATATGTGTTAAGGATTAGTTAAGGTTAGTTTATATCTTTCTGTCTTTCTGTTGTTAGATCGTCATTTAGGGAAAATGGCTTAAACCTAAATGGAAGTTCGACCACATTTCCTGAAAAAGTTAGATATCAAAACATTCCCCATTTCGGTAAATTTCCTCCTCAGTCCTCCTCCCCGTCTGCCTCATTCTCCTCCCTTCAGCGCCTATATCATTTAATTAAACTAATCCCACCTACATCTCTTTCCCTGAGGCCGAGGCAGTGCCACGCTGGTCTGGCATCCCTGGCACTCCCAGGGCCAGAGTTTAGAGCTGCAGCGTTCGTGGCGAAGGGGTTAGCGTGGTCCCTGAGGGAGTGTCGGCCCCTCTCACTCAAAGCCAAAGTTTCCCTCAATACCCAAACTCCAACTCCAGTTCCCCCTTTGGTGGAGTGTTACCCCCTTTGATAATTTCACAGCCACTGGATTCCCGCGGTCACACTTCTCTTCCGTCTGCAGTCGGGGCTCGGGTTTAGGCAGACGTATGCAGAAACACGTATTCTAAAGCAGGCATATACACATACACACAACTACACAAACCCAACTACACACACACACACACACACACACACACAGACAAACACACACACACACACACACACACACACACACACACACACACCAAACTACTCACAAACATACACACACACACATACACACACACACAAAGGCACAATAAATCAAGCCGCCATCTTTACCTCTTCTTCCAGTCTTCATTCACAATATTTATCAACTTACACTCAATTCCTATAATTGCTTTTGCTTTCCTCTCGCCTCGTGATTACCGATAAGGTTGCTATTCCTTTGACTGGAATTACGATTCTTTCTTTCTTTATTTATTTATTATTATTATTATTATTTTATGTTTTAGGTGATTTCTTCTCCTGAGCAGTTTCTTTCTTTTTGTATCCGTGCTGTTTCCCCTCACTCTCTCTTCTTTCTCTCTCTCTCTTTGTCCCTTTCTTTCTCTCTTTGTCTGTCTGTGTCTGTCTGTCTGCATCTCCTCTCTCTCTCTCTCTCTCTCTCTCTCTCTCTCTCTCTCTCTCTCTCTCTCTATATATATATAATATATATATATATATATATAGATACATATATATATATATATATATATAGTATATATATATATATGTATCTATATATATACATATGTATATATAAATACATATATATATATACACATATATATATTTTTTTCTTAGCTTTATCCCATTCTTATATGGGGTCGCCATGATGATTTTTGGTTCTGGTTTTAGAATATTGTATTTGATAAGCATTTAGCTGCCAGTTTGCCTTAGAACATTATTGTAAAACCGAACTTATAATGATTTTCAAGTAAACAATATGCCGGCGTGCCCAGTATGCAGATACATGCTCTGACCACTTCCCTTTCCCAATGCAATAGCTATTCTCATCTTTCGTTCACTGTCAATCTGTTTATCTCCCACTGCACGGGGAGCTGCCGAATACTCATGCAGATTTCACATGGATTTCCAATACTCTGCACAGCGTAAAGCAGCGGTTTTCAGCCAGTGTGCCGCGGGAAATTGAGGAAAGGGTGAAAAGATGCTCATTTTGCCCCGCATATTTGCTATATATATATATTTTTTTTTTTCGTGGAGTTAATTATTCTGATGGAACTGGTAGTTACTGAACTTTAGATATATTTTTTGTTGATATGCATATAACTATCGGTGTATTTATTATTTTTTTAAATTATTCGATACACTATGGGATCAAAAGGTTCAAAATAGCTGCTGTAGACGATCGAGAATTCTCATGAATGTTCTTGTATCTTAGAGACCACAGTCGGCCGAAGCCAGTAGTGTAAAATGACGTACCCTAGCTTGAACAGACGGGGCCAAGGTCAGGGAGCCTTCAAGAGAACGAGGTAACCTTTCTGAAAAAAAGAAGATAGAAATGATAAAAAAAAAAGGAAAAGGCTGATAAAAAGAAGAAGAACAAAAAATAGCGCTCCTGTGAATATATGCTGAGCTTGATCGTGCATTTCGTTTGGAAGTCTTTATGAGAACAAGTCTTTCTATAGGTTATTGTGATTTTGCTGATGTGATTTTCATGTAAAGGGAGTTAAAGGCTAGTGTAATTTTTCATACAATATAATGAGTTTTAATATTCAAATGAAAAAGAGACAATTGAACAAGTGAAGGGAAAATAGATAAAACTACGCAGTATATCCTTTGATACTGTAGTTCATTTTTAACAGTGTATATAAAATGTGATTGTAGCTTGACTGTTGCGCTTAATCGTTGCGATTTTGTTATCGGGTTAAATTGGCTGTGATACTGCTTTTTATTTTAAAAAGTATGTAATGCTGATGAATAGAGCCTAAAATCTTCTTAAAATAGTGAAGAACAAAGATTTAAAGGACGCTATATGGGACGAGCTGCATAAGACGAACGACTGTAAAGAGACTTCTCACCAAATTGAGTCAGTAAAATGCCAAACTAAGCAAAATTTAACTAAGTCCACATGGGTAAATTGTAAGACGCAATATATATATTTTCTTGATTTAATTATTCTTTCTCTGTAACAAATTTCATAACCGTGGTTACTCCAACCCCGCTCTCTCCCCTTCCCCTGTCTCCCCCCTCACCTGTCTACCACTCCCCCTCCTCCCACACACTGTTTCCCTCACCCCCCCCTCCTGCCCCTTCTCCCATTCTCCTTCTTCGACCCTCCCCCTCTCCCCCTCTCCCTCTCCCCCACTCTCCTGTAATTATTCGATTAATTACACAACTTCTCTCCTCCTTTCGTCTGTCATCCTCCTCTCCTTTCCTGCTGCCACCTTCGCTCTCTCTCTCTCTCTCTCTCTCTCTCTCTCTCTCTGTCTGTCTATCTATTTATCTATTTATCTCTATCTATTCTTCTTCTCTTCCTCC
>NC_051390.1:2435098-2437598 GCF_015228065.2 Penaeus monodon | reverse complement strand
GTTAGCTGCAGGTGCGGGAGGTGTTTGCGATGGATGCGGAACATCGTTGTCAAGCCAGCTACTGTTCTTCTGTGTCGAAGGCTGTCGAGGTTCAGTTGATACTGTTGGGGTCCTGTCTTCGATTACTTTCTTCGCTCTTTCTTGTATTCTATTCAAGATTTCGAGGCTAGTGATGGTTGCCCCTCCACACGCGAGGCAGGAGGACTCGAGTGAAGAGCGAATGTTGTCTTGTAGAGGAGCTTTTTCCCTTCACCGTCCAGCAGCCAGCTGATTCTTCTTGGGGATGCATGTTTCTGCGAATACCTCCTCGCCAAGCTTTCTATGTGACTTTTAGAATTAACTTTTTTGTCGAATGCCCAGCATCTCAATTTCCTCTTGTGGTCTTTTTTTTTTCTCATGGAAATTTACATGGATATCACTGTTCGTCCTCTCGACATTCATAAGCTGGGTTTTATTCGGGACGAAGGAGACCTGCCATTTCTCCTCCCAAGTCGAGATTTATGAGTCTGTCATTTAGTTTTTTTATGGAGGGCATCCTGTTCCCTGGGTTCATACCTAAAGGAGAGTGTTCCGTCATCCATAAATGTTTTGGCATCAAGAATGAGGTGGAGCAAGTTATTAAGGAAGACATTCCACAGCAGAAGGCCCAATATGCTTCCTTGAGGGATACCTGCTCTGATGTCGTAGTAAGTAGTGTTTTCTATTGAGAACTACTCTCATTTGTATATCAAATAGATTTTTTTTTTTTTTTTAAAGGACCAGGAGTTAACTGTCCACTCCAAATGCTTTTAACTTACTTAACAAACCTAGGTGCCATACCCTATCGAAGGCTCCCTCTATGTCCAGGGTAAGAACACAAGTGCGCTGTCAGCGGTCAAGTGCAGCTGACAAGTCTACAGTCATCTGTAGCAGCAGGTCGGCAGCAAAGCGGTTCTTCCGAAAGCCATGTTGACGAGGCCAGAGGCTGACGAAAGAAAGAAGATGGTTTTTGTTAAGTTGGTTGTTAGGTGGGAAAATGTTATCTTGCTGATGATTGGCAGCAAGGAAACTGGTCGGTATTTTTTTGATAAGATATGTCCCCTTATTTAAAGATGGGGAGAACATTACTTTGTTTCCAAAGTGTAAGCCATTTGCAGGAGCAAATGTGCTAAAAATTAACATGTGCTAAAAATTAAAGTGAGAGGAGATGACAGCTTCTTTGTGCATCTCTGGAGCAGCCGAAGGTTAACACCGCCAGGTCCTGTAGATTTCCTTGTGTCTACATTGCGCAGGAGCTTCTCCACTTCTCTCTCGCTTGTTGTAATCCTCCTTAGTTTCTCATTACTCAAGATGAGAAATGTGGGTGGATTTTGCTCAGGATAAGGAACTGTCATTTTACTTGAGAAATGTCTTGCCAGTACATCTGTCCTTGAGCTTACTGCTAGTGTCCCGTCTTTTGTTATTAAGGGTGGGATAGTTTCATCCTTTGTGTTACCTTGCTAGTCTTTTAACAATGTTTCACCATAATTTCGTTCCAACTTTATCCTCTTTTAAATTCGTTTTTGTAGTTTTCTCCTATTGTTGAATGACCCATTTCTGTGTTCTATTTATTGTGCAGCCTGTCTATGGAATTAACTTGTTTCTGTTTGTAGGATTTCCTTTGTAGCGGATCCATGTTTGGTGTTTGATGTCCGAGGCTCTATTGCATTGAGATCCAAACCTTGATTGATCAGAGGGCTTCGATGGGTAGTTAAAATGGGGTACAAAACGATTTTTTAGCCTCATTAAAATAGAGCTGAAGGAATTACCCTTCTGATTTACATTGCCCTGGATTTCATCGTCCCATTTTATACGAGACAGAGCCTCTCTGAATCCTGTCCAGTTTGCATTCTCCCACTTCCACATCGTTTTTGTCGTAGTCTCCTCCCTGGGTGTTCTTAAGCTGATCTTTGTTAAGACAGACGTGGTTAGATGTCCCGACATAACCAAATGGGACAGACTTTACCGAATGGGAAGGTATGTCGGTGACAATTGGGTCAAGAGACGATCCAGAGCGAATGTGTTGGAAAATCAACAAAGTTCTGTAGGTCATTGGCTGCCATTAGAAAGCAAATTGTTCTCTGTGCTGGTTTAGGTTCCATATAATAAAAAATGATGGCAGTTATAGGTGGTCATAAGCTGATCAAGGTTTTGCATTAAGAAATCCACAAGTAGTTTCCCTTGTGATGGCGGCTGGTAGCATCCACAAAGAAGAATACCGTGCTGTTTCTTGTCCACCAGTCTGAAGCATATTAATCCAGTGCCGTCTGCTAAGGGAAAATCTACTATCTGCAGCTGCAGGTTTAATTTGTAGTATAGTGCAATTCCTCCTCCCTGTGTATTTCTATATCTGCGCATCCAATTTGAATATCCTGAAATACGTGCATAGTTGGACGGAATCCTGTCATCAAGGAAGGTTTCAACTGCGAATACAATGTCAGCCTTCTGTTTATTTACGAGTTGGTGAGTTAGTTCTCCAGCA
>NC_051390.1:2402598-2417598 GCF_015228065.2 Penaeus monodon | reverse complement strand
TCATGTGTAATAAGTAATTTGTTGGGGTAGGTGTGGTTATTAAGGGAAGGTAATTTCAGTGTAATGACGCTGAGGGTAAAGTTTCCGTTTTGTGTTTCATATTTATAGTTTTTTGCGTTATAGAAGCAGAAAGAAAGAGGGATATATAAAAATTATATATATAATATTATATTATATTATATATTATAATATATATATATATATAATTTTATATTATTAATAATTTTATATTATGATATATAATATATATACATATATATATATATATATATTATATATAATATATATATATATAAATAATAATATATATATATTTTCTATTAATTTTATATATATATATAAAATAAAATGAAGAGAGAGGAAGAGGGGGGAGAAGGGGAGAGAGAGAGGGGAGAGAGAGAGAGAGGGAAGAGAGAGAGAGAGACAGGGGAAGAAGAAAGAGACCGAAAGAGGAAGGAAGATAAAGAGAGAGAAAAAAAAAAAAAAGAAAAAAAAAGAAAGAAAAGAGAAAAAAGAAAGAAGAAAGAGACCGACCCGACAAGGGAAGAGGAAAGAAGAAGAAGAGGGAGAAAAAACAAGGAAAAAAAAGGGGAAGAGGAGGAGAGAGAGAGAGAACAACAAGAAAGGAGAGAGAGAGAGAGAAGAGAGAGGGAGAGGAGGAGAGAGGAACGAGAAGGGGAGAGGAGAAGGAAGAGACGGACCCGAGAAGAGAGAAAGAGAGGGACAAAAAACCCCTTTAAAAAGGGGTTTGGAATTCCCCCCCCAAAACCCGGTTTTTGCCCCCTTTAGGGCCCCCCCCAAACCCCGGAGGGGAAGTGAGAGGGGGGAATTGAAGAGGAAGAAAGAAACCAGGGGGGGGAGAAGGGGGTTTTTCCCCCCCTTTTTTTTAAAAAAAAAAAAAAAAAAAAAAAAAAAAAAAAAAAAAAACGCAAAAATTTTTTTTTTTTTTTTTTTTTATTTTTTTTTTTTTCCCCCCCCCCCCCCCCCCCCCCCGGGGGGGGGTTTAATTTTTTTCCTCTCTCTCCCGCGCTTTTCTCCCCCCCCCCCCCAATCCCCCCTCCTGTTTCCCCCCTCTCCTCATTTCCCGCCCCCCCTGATCCCATCGTCCTCCCCTCTCTCCCGGGGGGGGGCCCCCCCCTCTCCTCTCTCCTCTCCTCCTCTCCCCTTTTCCCTTTAGTTCTCTCTCCTCTCTCTCTCTTTTCCCTCTCCCCTTTTTCTCTCTCTCTCCTCTCTCTCCTCCTCTCTCTTTCCTCTCTCATTTCTCTCCTCTTTTCTCTTTCTCCTTTCCCCTCCCTTCCTCTTTCCTCTCCTCTCCCCTCTCTCTCTCTCTCCTCTTTTCCTTTTTCCCCCCCCTCCCCTCTCTTCCCCCCCCCCTTCCCCTTTTTTCCTTTTCTCTCTCCCCTTTTCCCCCTTCTCTCTCTCTCTCAACCCCCTTTTTCCCTCCTCTCTTTTCTCCTCCCCTTCCCCCCCTTTCCCCCCATCTTCCCTTTTCCTCTCCTTACCTCTCCCACAGGGGAAAATATATGGCGTTAGCTTAAAAAGGGTTCTAGTAAATATATTTTTTTTAAACCCCATATAGCTATCTACGGGTAAAAAGCTTGAAATAAGTCCTTCAAAATTTTTTGGTTCTGTTTTTTCCCTCTCTCTCCCTTTTTCTTTCTCTCTCTCCCTTTTTATCTCTCTCCCCCTCTCTCTCTCTCTCTCTCTCTCTTTTCTCTCCCTCTTTTCTTCCTTTTCTTTCTCTTCTCCTTCTCTCTCTCCTCTCCCCCCCCCTCTCCTCCCTTTTTTTCCCCCCCCTCTCTCCTCTCTCTTCTCCCTTTTCTTTCTTTCTCTCTTTCTCCTCTCTCTCTCCCTCCTTTTTTCCTCCTTTTTCTCCTCCTCTCTCCTTCCCCTCTCTCTCTCTCTCTCTTCTCTCGCTCTTCTCTCTCTCGTCTCTCTCTCTCTCTCTCTCTCAAGCCTACTCTACTCTCTCTCTCTCTCTCTCTCTCTCTCTCTCTCTCTCTCTCTCTCTCTCTCTCTCTCTCTCTCTCTCTCTCTCTCTCTCTCTCAAAGCTTTTGAAATTTATATGTGAAGAATGAGTCATATATGTATATTACTATTTAGAGTAATATCATGATCATCCATGACACTCACATTATTATTGATATATCTTCTTAAATAAAGGAAAATAGAATATACAAGATCCGTATCGAGAAAATAGAAAAGTTTTATAGTTGGGAAAAAAACAAAAATGAGGCAAGAAAAAAGTAGGTTTTATTTTTTTTTAATCGAAAATCTATTTTGAGGATTTTTCTTAAAAAATTTTTTGTGTTCATTTCTTTTGGGTGTCATTGTTTACATATTGGATAGATTATTTGTACTTATTCGCGAAATAAGTTTTCGTAGGGGGCAGTTTAAGGGGAGAGGGGGAAAAAAAAGAGTGGGGGAGAGAAAAGAGAGGAGGGGAGGGGAGAGAGGGGAAAGAGAGAAAGAGAGAAGGAGAGAGAGAGGGGGAGGGGAAAGGGGAGAGAGAGACAGGACAGAGCCCAAGACAGAACGGGACAGACAGGACAGAGCCAAGAGACAGAGATACGAACAGACGTAGGGGGACATGACAAAAGACCTTAATCATTAAATGAACAGGGGGACAGAGACAAAACACCCTGCAAAAAAAAAATTTAATACAAAGGACAAAGATAAAAAAAATTAGAGATAGAGTTTGGGGGACACCCGAGATATAGACAGACAGGAAAACAGACAGAGCAGAAAAACAGACAAAAATAAAACCCAAGGTTTTCGAAATAAAACTTTCCCTATAAAACTTTTTTAATTAAACCCTTTCTACGTTTACCCCAGCTTCATACCCCCAAACCCGGTACATATACCATCACAACCTCGCTCTCGAGGTCTCTGATGAGTTCACCCCCTCTCTGGTCTGTACATTATGAGTTCCACCCCCTCTCTGGTCTGTACACATTATGAGAGAGGAGGAAAAACCCCGGGAAAATCCAAAAAACCCTGTGGGGGGGAATATTTAAAAAGGATCGATTGGTGTGGCTAAGATTTTTTTCTTTCTGATTCTCTCTGTCTCTCTGTCTGTCTCGGTGGCTCCTTCTCTGTCTCTGTTTCTTTCTTTGTTTTTTTGTTTCTGTCTCTGTCTTTGTTTTCTTTCTCTCTCTGTCTGTTTGTCTGTCTCTGTCTCACCTCCCCCCCTCTCTCTTACATCTTTTCAAATCTACCCTTATATATCTATCTATATATCTATCTCTATCCTACCTATCTCTATCTCCCCCTCACACAAACCCGCAAATACGCATAACTTTTAAAAAACCCCTAAAATACACATACACATCCACTTTACATAAACATACCCACCCCCAACAACACACCACAAACCACAACACACACACACACACACACAAAACACACCCAAACACAAAACACACACAAACACACAACACAAATAGTGGGGAAAAAAAAATTGGGAAAAAATAGATTAAAATTATAAAAAATTTTAAAATTTTATTTAGTTTATAATTTTTTTTTATAATATTTTTATTTTAAATTATTTGTTGTTTTGTGTGTGTGTTTGTGTGTGGGGTGTGGGGGGTGGGGGGTGTGGGGTTTGGTGTGGGGGGTGTGTGTGGGGGTGTGTGTGGGGGTTGTGTTTTTTTTAAAACCAAACAATTTAAAGTGAGGGACGAACGAAGAAATGGTATTGAAAATTAAGATTTTATAGCTACAAATATGGAAACAGCTTGGCTCTATATGATATTTAAAATGTTGTTGCAATGTAAGCATTTAAAACAACCATTCATTAAATAACAATATAAAAAAAGGCAAGGCTTGACCTGCTTTTCCAATTTTTTTTTTTCCAAAAATCTTTTTATCAGTCTTTTACAAAACAACCAAATTATATATCCTGACTTTTCTTTTCCCATTTACCTTCGTTGAAATTAATGTTTTTTTCCCTCTTGCCCTAAAAATAAGTAAAATAAAATTTTTCGCCCCCTTTCGGGATCCCCAACAGCTTTTACCAATGTGTGAACGGGACAATTTCAAATCAGTCCAAAAAAAATAAACCTTGTTTTTTCGTATTTTATATGTTTCGGATACAAGAGTGGGAAAAACGGGTTCCCCCAAATTTGGGCCCAATGTGGGGGAAAGGGGGGCCCGGGGAAATTTTTTCTCTTTGTATTTTTAAAATCTTTTACCGTTTTTTTTCCCCTTTAAAAAAGTTTTTTCCCCCTTTTCAATTTTTTCCAAAATTTTTATCGTTTTATTCTTTTAAAAATATCAAGTTTAAATTAAAAATTGTTTTTTTTTTTTAATTTTTCTTTTTTTTTTTAGGGATAATTGGGAATCTTTTTTACCCCTTATGATTTAAATTACCATTTTTTAAACCTTTTTTTTTTTTTAAATTTTCCCCAAACCCCCCATTTTTTCCAAAACCGCCCAAAAAACCCCCAAAACCTTTAAAAAAAACAGGGGAACCATCAAAATTTTTAAAGGGTTTCCAAGGTGAAAATTAAGGGCCTAAAAGCCTCTTTGCACCAGAAAAATGAAAGGGAACACAAAGGGGGGACAAAAAAAAAAAAAAAGGGGGGGGAAAAAGGGGGGAAGAGAAAAGGGGTAGGGATTTTAAAAAGAAGGGGAAAGACCCGGGGGGAAAAAAGAATTGGGGGGGGGGGAAAGGGAAAAGGGGGGAAGGGGGGAGAGGGGGGAGGGGAGGGTGGGGCGGAGTGGGGGAAAGGGGGAAAAGAGGAATGGGATAGAGGGGAAAAGGAAAAGGTGGGGGAAAGAAAAGGAAGAGGAGGGGGAAAAGGGGGGGGGAAAAAGGGGGAGGGGGAAAATAGGGGGAGGGGGGGGTTTTTTTTTTTTTTTTTTGGGGGGGTTTTGGGGGAAGGAAGGGGGGGAGTTGGGTGGGGATGGAGGGGGGGGGGATGGAGGGAAAGGTGGGGGAAAGGAAAAAAGTAGGGGGTTGGGAAAAATGGGGGAGGAAAAAAAAGAAAAAAGGGGGAAAGGGAGGGGATGGAGGAGGGGGGTTGGGGTTTGGGGGAAGAAGGGTGGGGGAAAGAGCGGGGGGGGGAATGGGGGAAAGGGGAGGAAAGGAAGGGGAAATGGAGGGGTTTGGCAAAAAAGGGGGGGAAAAAACTAAGAAAAAAGGAGGGGGGGGAGGGAGAGAAGTGGGGGTTGGGAAAACGAAATGGGGAATTAGATGATAAAGGTAAAAGGGATAAAGATGGGAAGTTTGGGGAAAAATGGACAAGAGAGGGGGGGGGGAAGAAAAAGGGGAAAAGGGAAAAAGGAGGGAAAAAAGAAAAAAGAAGAAAAAAGCGAGGAGAGGAAGGGAGAGAGGAAGAGAGAGAGGGGGGAAAAGGAGAGAGGAGAAAAAAGGGAAAAGGGGGAGGAGGGGGAAGGGGGAAAAGGAGAGAGAGAGAGAGAGATGGTGAGAAAAAGAGATAGAAGAGATAAGATAAATAGATGAAAAAAGAGATAGATAGATAGATAGGAAGGGGGGAGAGGGGAGAGAGAGAGAGAGAGGGGGGGTGAGGGGAAAAAAGGAAAGATAGATAAAGATAAATGATAAATAGATAGATAGTTTAGATAGATAGGAAGGAAAAGGAGAGAGGAAAAGCGAGGAGAGGAGAGAGAAAACGAGAAAAGAGGAGAGAGAGGTGGAGAAAAAAGAAAAAGGGTAAAAGAGAAAAAATTTGAAAAATGAATAAAAGATAAAAGAAAAAGGGGAAGGGGGGAAGGGGGTGGGGATAGAGAAAAGGGGAGGGGGGGGTGGGGGAGGGGGGGAAGCGAAGGTGGGGCAGCGGGAAAAGGGAAAGGGGGGGGAATGACAGCCCGAAAGGAGGAGGGAAGTTGTGTAATTAACGAAAAAATTTAAACGGGCGAGGGGGGGGGGGGAGAGGGGGGGGGGGGGGAGGGGGGGGGAGGGGTGAGGGGGAGGGGGGGGGTGAAAAAGGGCGAAAAAAGGGGAGAAGGGGGAGAAGGGGAAGGAGGGGGGGAGCGGGGGGGAAACAGTGTGGGGGAGGGGGGGGAGTGGATAGACAGGTGAGGGGGGGGGAACAGGGGAAGGGGAGAAAAGGGGGGGGGGAGTAACCCCGGGTTTTGAAATTTTTTACAGAGAAAAAAAATAATTAAATCAAAGAAAATATATATATTGCGTCTTACAATTTACCCCTGTGGACCTTTTGCTAAATTTTGCTTGGGGGGGGATTTTTTCGGGCTTTAATTTGGGGGGAAGTTATAAGCAATTCTTACATCTTGTTTAGGGGCTCGTCCCATTATAGCGTCCTTTTTAAAACTTTTTTCTTCCCCTATTTTTTGGGAAAATTTTTTGGCTCTCTTCATCAGCATTACATACCTTTTAAAATAAAAAAAACAGTATCCCCAAACCCCCAATTTAAACCCATAACAAAAAACGCAACGGTTAAACGCCCCAAAAATTTAAGTTTCAATCAATTTTTTTTATACAATGTTAAAAATGAATACAGTATTTAAAGGATATACTGTTTTTTTATCATTTTCCTTTCAAATGGGTTTAATTGGGCCTTTTTTGTTTTAATATTAAAATCATTATAGTATAGAAAAATTTCATAGCCTTTTAAATCCCTTTTCATGAAAACACAAGCAAAATAAAAATAAAACCTTTTTAGAAAGAAATTGTTTCATTTAAAAAATTTCCAAAAAGAAATGCACGATCAAGCCAGCAATTTTTTCAAAGGGCGTATTTTTTTTTTTTCTTCTTTTTTTTCAGCCCTTTTTCCCTTTTTTTTTTCTTTCTATCTTTTTTTTTCAGAAAAGGTTTTCCCCTTCTTGAAGGTCCCTGGGCCGATAGTTATATGTATCAAAAAAAATTTTGAATCTAAATTTAGTAAAAATACCAGTTTTAAACGAATAATTTAAATCCACGAAAAAAAAAAAAAAATATTTTTATATAGGGAAAAAAATTTCGGGGGGAAAAAAAGAGATTTTTACCCCTTTTCCCCAATTTCCCCGGCACACTGGCTGAAAAAAACCCCTGCCCTTTCGCTGTGCCGGTATTGGAAAACCCTTTTTGGGAAAACTGCAAAGGTATTTGGCCGCTCCCCGTCAGTGGGGAAAATAAAAAGATTTACAGGAAAGAAAAAAAGAGAATAGCTATTGTATTGGTAAAAGGGAAAGGGGCAGAGCATGTAAACTGCCAACGGGGGAACCCCCGGGGATATTTTTACTTTAAATCATCATAAGTTTGGTTTACAATATTTTTTAAGGCAAAATGGCATAAAAGCTTATCAAAACAATATTTTAAAACCAGAACCAAAAAATCATCATGGCGAAAAACTAAGAAGGGGGTAAAACAAAGAAAAAAAAAAATATTTTGTGTATATTATATATATTTTTTAAAATATGTAATTTTTGTATATGTGGTGTGGTGTATATTATATTATATATATATATTTTATATAAATATTATTTTAAAATATATTTTAGAGAAGAGAAAAAGGGAAAATAGGAACGGGGGAGGGGGAAAAGGGGGGGAGGAGAGGGAAAAAGGGGGGAAGCCGAGAGGAACGAGGGGGGAGGGGGTTGGGGGGAGAGGGGAGGAAAGGGTGAGAGAGGAGGAGGGGGGTGGAAAAGGGGAGGGGAAGAGGGGGGCGGGAGGAAAGGAGGAGGGGGAGAGGGGGAGGGGGAGAGGCGAGAGAGGGGGGAGAGGGGGGGAAGAGGGGAGGGGGCAAGAGAAGAGAAGGGGAAAGGGGGGAGGGCGAGAGGGGAAAGAGAGAGAGAGGACAAAGGAAGGACAGACAAAAAGGGAAAACAAAAGAGAAAAAGGGAAAAGGGGCAAAGAAGGGGAGAGAAAAAAGAAAAGAGAGTGAGGGAAAAAAGCACGGAAAACAAAAAAAAAAGAAACTGCCCGGAGAAGAAATAAATAAAAAAGGTTGGGATGATTTTAAATTTTAAAAAAAAAAATAAGGGAAATAAAAAAACCCTAAGGGTTCCCGTCCAAAAAGGAAAGACAACCCCTTCGGAATCACGAGGGGAGAGGAAAACAAAAGCAATAAATGTGTCTTCGGTTTTTGATTTAAAAGATATTAAGGAATTGAGGGAAGTTTTATAAAATTGTCAAGACGACTGGAAAGAAGGGTAAGGATGACGGGTTTTATTTTTTTGTGTGTGTTTTGTGGGGGTGTGTGTGGGGGAGGGGTGCGTGTGTGTTTTGGTGTGTGGGTGTGGGGTTTAATAGTTTGGGGGTAGGTATGTTTTGGTTTGGGGTGGTTTTGGATGGGGGTGTGTGGGTTGTGTGTGAGAAATAGGGGGGGTAAAGTGTATGTTGGGGGGCGTGTTGGGGTATAGGAGTGTGTGTTGGGATGTGTGTGTGTGGGGTTTCGGGGTAGTTGGGTTTTATGTTATGGGTGTTTCCCTGTGTTTTGTATATGTGAGTGGTGGTGGGTGTTGTGTGTGGGTGAGCAGTTAAGTGTTGTTGGGGTCCGAGTAATTGGATGTTGGCAGTGTGGTGGTGTGGGGTGGGGTTTTGTGTGTGTTGTGGTTGTTGTAGGGGGGGTGATGGTATAGCCCGCTTTTGAATACGTGTTTTGCCTACGTCTGCCCCAAACCCGAGGGGCCCCCCCTGCAGACGAAGGAAGGTGACCGCGGGGGAAACCCGTGGCTGTGAAAATTAACAAAGGGGGTTTAAAACTCCACCCCAAAAGGGGGGAATTTGGGTTTGGGGTTTGGGGATTTAGGGAAAATTTGGGCTTTGGAGTGAGAGGGGGCCGGGCACTCCCTCAGGGACCACGGAAAACCCTTCGCCCGAACGCGCAGCTCAAAAAAATTTGGGCCCCGGGGGAGTGGGAGGGATGCCGGACCGCGTGGGACGCCTCCCGGGGCCCCGGGAAAGAGTGTAGGTGGGTTATTTAATTTTTAAAAGATTAGGCGCTGAAAGGGGGGGAGAAGAGGGAGGAGACGGGGAGGGGCTGAGGAGGAAAAAATTTCCCGGGAAAAGGGGGGAAGGGTTTGGGGGAACTAACTTTTTCAGGAAAAGTGGGGGGAACCCTTTAGGTTTAAGCCATTTTTCCCCAAATGACGATCTAACAAAAAGAAAAAACAGAAAATATAAAAACATACACCCCTAAAAAAACTTTAACAAATTTCAAACAAACAACAACATACCACAACCCCCAACACACACACAAACAACACCAAAACAAAGATTATTATATATAGATAATTATATATTATTATATTTTAAAATATAATATATAAAAATATAAATATATATTATATATAGGGATGGATATTAGGGAATTACAATATATATATAAAATTAAAATATATATATAATAAAAATAAAAAAATTAAAAATTAGATATAGGGAAAATAATATATATATATATATATTATAAAATTTTAAATTCTAAAATATAAATAAAATATTAGGATATATTTTTATATATAATAATTTTATAAATAAAATATATATATATATAATATAAATTATATATTTTATGTACTAGATATATATTTAATTTTATTTTAAATATTATATATATATAATATATAATAATATATAATTTTATATATAGTTTTGTGTGTGGGTGTGTGGTTATATATATTATATTAAAATATATATTATTTATATATTTTTATAAAATATATATATATATATATATATTTTTTAAAATTTTTTTATATAATTAAAATAAATTTTTTTTTAAAAATATATATTTTATATCTATTATATATATATATAATTTATTTTTATTATATATATATATTTTATAAAAATAATAAAAAATATTATATTTTAGGATTATTATATTTTTAATATATATATATTATTATATATATATTAATTATAAAAATATATATAAATATAATATTTTTTTGTTTTTTTTTTTTTTTTTTTTTTTTATTTTTATATTTTATATAAAATTTATAAAGTGTGTGTGTGTGTGTGTGTGTGGGTGTGGTGTGTGGGGTTTTTTCCTTTTCTGTATTTTTTTTATATATATTATTATATAAAAAATTTATATTTTTTTTTTTTTAAAAATTTTTTTTTTTTTTTGGGTGTGTGTGTGTGGGGGGTGTGTGTGGTGTGTGTTTTTGTTGGGGGGGTTGGGGGTTAAAAATTTTAAAAATAATATTAATTTTAATTATATATATATATATAATTTTATATGTGTGGGGGTGTGTGTTGTGGTTTTTGGGTGTGGGGTTTGTGTGGGGGGTTTGATATGTAAAGTATGAATATAATTTTTTTACAATATATTATATATATATTTTATATATATATATATATATTATATATATTAAAAATTTTGGTTTGTTGGGTGTTTGTTTTGGGTTTTTTGGGGGGTTTGGAAAAATTTATATTATATATTATATATATTTAATATAAAAATAAAATTTAAAATATAATATAAAATAATATTATATATATTTTATTTTATTTAAAAGTTTTTTTGTTTTTTTTTTTTTGGTAAAAATATAATAAAATATTTAAAAAAAACCTTTTTTTTGGGGGCCCCCCAAATGGGGACCAAACCCTTTGGGGCCCCAAGGCCCCCCCCCCCTTTCCCCCGGGTGCGAGTCCCAGGAAAGGGCCCCGGCCCCCTCTTTAAAATCCCCAGAAAGGTCTGGCGAGGGCCCAAAACATGAAATCCTAGGTCGTCCCCCCTCCACCAGGGTTTTCCCACAGAGTGGGGCAAACCGATTAGCAAAGGGCATCCAACCGGGGAAAAAGAGATTGGTTTCCCAAAATTTCCCGAGTTGGCGACCCCGGAAAATTTTTGCAAATAACAAATTCTTACCAGTCTCACGGGGGGTTGGGGTTTGGGCACATAATTCCCGCCAAATGTACCCCATGATCCGGGCAAACGACTTTACAAAAGGCCCCTCGGAAAGAGGGGCTCCAAGGGAAAAGATAAAAATGTTCCCCCCCCTTTATTCAATAGAGTATAATGGGGAGTTTTTAGGCAAAATATTAGGCCCCGAAGATTAGCCTTTTTAGGCCTTTTGGGAGGCAGGGGGAAAGGGCAATTTCCAAAAAATGGCCCTTTAACCTCTTCAAATGGATTCCGGGGAAGTTCCTTGTCCCTTTTCAGCGTGTTTCCCTTGCCCCTAACAAAAAGATGACGAAGTCCCCGGGCTGGCATTCAGCCAAGCCATGCGGGAAAACTTCAGGGCCCCATTGTCCCAGGGAATTGAAATTCACCTTTTGGCCCCTTGGGGGAAAATTTCCAATGGATCTTTTGGTGCCCTTTGAGTGTTTCACTTTGAAGGTAAATCGGTCATTTAAGGGTTTCAGGGGTTTTGGGAACAATCAAAAGATTGCCCTGGGGGAAAACCCCGGGCAAAACTCCTCCTCCCTCAGTCTGTCCAAGTTTTGCCCCATTTAGAGTGGGGCCCCGGGGGAACAAGGAGTTTTGAAAAGGGGTCCGTTTGGGTCCGGTTTTTGTCAGTGCCCAAAAAACTTGGGGGACTCAAATAAAACCCCGGGAATTCTGGGAAAGGGTCCTCCATCAAGTGGGGACAAGAAAATTTTGGGCAATCACCTTGGCCACAGCCTGTATTGGCCCATTTAAAATGTCCAGCAATTTCAGGTTGGGGGTGCTGAACCCCCGGGGCGAGAAAAATCCTTTGTCCGGGACCTAGCAAAACCTGGGAAAAAGGAGGTGTTTTTCCAAATTGGGATCCGCCCCGAAACCCTAGGGGCCGAAGGGCATCTATATTTCCCCCCTTTATCACAGCCGGGTACCCCAATTTTTAAATTAGCAGAAAAAAGTGAAAACCCCGCCCGGGGGAAATTTTTGCCACAGATTTGAGTTTTTTATTTAGGAATGTTCTTTTCACATCAGGTTGGGAAAATCAGTTTAAAAGTTTCACAGCAAAAAGAGGGCACAAAAGGCCCAAAATGCTTCAGTCTCGCACCATAATACACTCACAACCAGTTTTAAACCTTTAATTACCCGGGGTGAAAAACAAACCCGGGCCATTGCCCCGGGGCCCACCAGAGTAGGTGTACCTACAAAAAATGATCATGCCGGTTTCCAGGTCCTCACCTTCGAGGGGGGGGGGGGGCGCCCCCCTCAAATCCAATTTACCCCAATTTCCCTTTTATAGCAGAGGTAAACCCCCTTGGGCCTGCTTTGGGAAAACCAGATTTTTCCAAAACGCCTACCAGATATTTGCTTTAGGTCGCCTCTGGTGGTCACTCGGGGGACACCACCTCTGCCGCTTCGGGCCCACCCCTACCCCAAATAAAGAGAGTTAGCGGCGTTGGGGCCCCGTGTCTGCCTAGGGGGTTTCCTGGTTTGCCCGACAGGCCCCAACAGGGTTTGGGGCCCCCCCCGGGCACAGGCGGGACGAGTAACTCTCTTCCCATTTTTGACCCAAAATTTTTCTACCCCCCCGGGACCACCCGCCCGCCTCACCCTTGCAAAGGGGGGAAAATCACCCCCTCACAGCCCCCAAAACCATTTAAAATTTAGATGCTGCTGGGGGAAACTTTGGCAAAAGTGGGAGGAGGATGAGGAGGAAATTGAGGCAACGGGGGGGGACTGAAGGAGGAAATTTACCGAATGGGGAATGTTTTGATATCTAACTTTATCAGGAAATGTGGTCGAACTTCCATTTAGGTTTAAGCCATTTTCCCTAAATGACGATCTAACAACAGAAAGACAGAAAGATATAAACTAACATACACATAGAAAATCTTTAACACATATACATATACATACATACATACATACATACACACACACACACACACACACACACACACACACACAGATATATATATATATATAAAATTTATATATATTTTATATATATGTTATATACTATTATATTATATATATATATAAAATATATATATATATATATATAATATAATATATATATATATGTTTTATATTGTTTATATTATATATAATTTTATATTATATATTATATATATCATATATAATATATTATTATTTTATATATTTATGTACATATATGTATATATATGTATATATATATATATATATATATATATATATATATTTATATCTGGATGTATGTTATATATGTGTGTGTTTAATTATATATATTATTATATTCTTCTTTATTTATGTATACTTTTATATATTTTATATATTATATTTTTATATATATATATATTTATATGTATATATATTATATATATATTATATTATATATATTATACTATATATCTTATATTAATTAATATATATATTGTGGGGTGTGTGTGTGGGGTGTGTGTGTGTGTGTGTGTGGTGTCTTCCTGTCTGTATGTTGTTTATTATATTTTATATATTATATATATATATATTTATATATTATATGGTGTGTGTGGTGTGGGGTGTGTGTGTGTGTTTTTGTGTGTTTTTTGGGGTGTGTGTTGTATAATATATATATATATATATATATATTATATATATATATCTATATTATATATATATATAATATATATATATATATATTATTATTATATGTTATGATATGTTCTTTTCTTTATAGTATATATGTCTATTATTTATTTAATATTATTATTATATATTATTATATATATATTATATTATATATAAACGTGTTTGTGTGTGTGTGTGTGTATATATACACATCATCATCATTATGAAGGGGCCAACGCCGTCGGGGGCGCATGGCCGCATCCACCCTTCGCTTCCAACTACGAGCGTCCCTCGATGCGAGTCTCCAGGCAGGCCCTCGGCCCATCTTTAACCTCCCTCACGACGGTCTGGTCGAGCTGCCCAAGCCATGAACTCCTAGGTCGACCCCTCCTCCACCGGGATTGTCCTCACCAGAGTGACAACCGATTAGCAAGGTCATCCACAGGGAAATGAGCTAGGTGCCCATATAGCCTGAGTTGGCGATCCCGGATTATGCAAGTAACAAATTCTATACCAGTCTCACGGCGGTTGGTTGGACACATATTCCTGCCAACTGTACCCCATGATCCGGCAAACAGACTTGTTACAAAAGGCATCGAGACGAGACTCCAAGGCATAGATAGTGTCCAGGCTTCACTTCCATAGAGCTATACTGGCAGTATCAAGGCAGTATCTAGGCCCTGAAAGAGTTCAGCTTTCTCAGGCCTTGGTAGGCAGGGTGAAGGTCAATTACCAAGAAATGGCCCTCAACCTCTTCAGTGAGATTCCTGATGAACTGTTCCTTGTCCCTTCTCAGCAGTGTCCGTGCCCTACACACCAAAGAGTGACGCAAGTCCTGACTGGCATTCAGCCAAGCCATGCGACACACTTCAGTGGCCTCCATTGTCTCCAGGGAATTGAAATTCTACCTTGACCTTGGGCATATGCCAATGGACTCTTGTGGTGCTTCGAGTGTTTCACATTTGAAGTAACTCGGTCTATCAGGCTTTCAGGTTTTGTGAATCAATCAGAGATTGCCGTGGTGAACCCACGGGCACACTCCTCCCTCCCTCAGTCTGTCCAAGTGAAACATTCTAGAGTGGCCACTGGAGGAACAAGGAGTTTTGAAGTGGATCCGTAGGGTCCAGCTTATTGTCAGTGCCACAGAACTTGGCACTCCAGTAAACCCTGCAATTCTGAAGGATCCTCCATCAAGTGGTGACAAGAATGTGGTCAATCACCTTGGCCACAGTACCTGTATTGCTATAAAATGTCCAGCAATACAGGTTGGAGTGCTGATACCAGGAGCGAGAAATCCTTAGTCTCTGGGACCTAGCAAAGTCCTGGAGAAGGAGGCTGTTTTCATAGTTGGGATCAGCTCCCGAGCCATAGGGGCCGACAGACATCTCATATCCAGATTGATCACAGCCAGATACCACATTGAAGTTAGCTAGAATAATGTGAATACCTCGCCAAGGGGAATTGTCTGCCACAGATGTGAGTTTGATGTAGAATGCTTCTTTCACATCAGGTTTGCAAAATCAGTAAGAGCTTACACAGCAATAAGAGACACAAAGCCAAAGTCATGCTTCAGTCTCAGCACCATAATACACTCATCAACCAGTGTACCTCAAT
>NC_051390.1:2390098-2395098 GCF_015228065.2 Penaeus monodon | reverse complement strand
TTCTTTCATTTCCATCTCTCGGCTCCCTTTAATTTCTCTCCTTTTCGTCCTTTTCCTTAAGCTCTCGTCCTCCCACCTACCCCCAATCCCCTACCCTAATACCTTACCTGTCCCCTCGACACCCTTGACACCTGAATCCCGAATCCTGAATCCTGAATCCCGAACCGAACCTGGGTAATCCAGCGGGCGGCGCTCAAACACGCTGGAGATGATTCCCGCCCACACAACCTACTCAACACTTTTTACTGCCAAATCATGTATTGTTTAATAACAAAATGTGTGTAAATAAATTTGTCGTTTCCCGAGTTTCCTCTTGAGCTTCGAACGCTTCGACCCCGTAGGTGGCGAATAAGCCTTAACGGATGTAGTTATTTGCGAGTTTTTATCGCCCCTTTTACTAGTAAGGTCTTTTTTTTAGAGGGGGATCTAAATGTTTTTCTTTTTTTACCCATGCATTTCCTTTTATCTATGATTACAAGGTTTTTAGGATTTTAACACCGAATCCCCCCCCCCCCTTTTATGTTACAAAATGTTTTTAAAAGTTATTTTGGGATTTTTATATTTTAAAATTGCTTAAATGCTCAATTTTATTTATTATCGTTTTATCTACCTTACGTAATTGGTTTATAGCTCTAAACATTTTATTTTTGTTTTTTCCTGTTTTTATAGTCGGCTGCCACGTCACCATCTTAATAATTTATAATATGAAGTCCTGGAGGCTCACAGAGGACACTAGGGATGTTCCATGTATCAATACAAGATTTTCCCTGATTTTAGTTATTGTTTTACATGTTTAATGTACGGTTTTATTTATCTTTCTTACTGTGTTTTTACCGTTCGGTTTTACTGTTTTATTATAAGCTTTAATATTTTTTGTTATTCTTAATCCTTTTACTTCTGTTTATTTGTTTTAAAAAATTTTTAAGAATTTTCATGTTAACTTTGTATAAATGTTTGTTAAAATAACTGTTTGCCACGATGACGTGGCGAAATGTATATAAACCTCAGAAAAATAGGGGAGTTGTCTCTGGACTCGGTGTTTGTGTGTACCCCTGGATTACCCTATACTGTGGCGTCGCTGGAGCAGCAAGGACAAGGTTGTGTTTGAGCCATTTTTACATGCCAGTTAGAATATTGCTGGACGTGGGCATTTTAACGCAAGGTTTACGAGTTTCACATTGGCCAGCACCAGCCAGAGATACCCTAACTGAAGTAATTTTTATGTATCCGTTCCCTCAGAACGAGCTTTATCCTTTTTTTTATCGTATTTATATTTTTACTTTACCTGTGGTGCTTTGCTTTTATTCTATTTTACATTTTTTCACATATGTCAAGAACAACACAACCAGGCCCATTTTCATAAGGGATGTGTACCTGGGGCATGGGACAGTGTCTCCACACAGGGGAAGTGAACGGGCCCCCTCCCTCCTTCTTTCGGCCCTAAGCCGCCATCCGCCGCTTGGGTGGATGATATTTTCGGGCTTCCCTCTGGGGGAAAAAAAAACCCTTAAAATCTTTCAAAACCCGCGCCCAAATTCCCGCACGCCAAGGGAGGGAAAACCCCGGTCTTTTCCCTTTTGAAAAAACAGGGAAAGGTTAAATTTTTAAAAAAGGAAACCCAGAACCCTTGCCAAAAACCAACCCTTAAAAAAAAAAAATTTTTCTAAAAAAAAAGGGTTTTTGCCAGGATTTTGGTGCCAAAGGATTTTAGGGGGGGGGTTTTTTGGGGAAGGGCAAAATAAAACCCCCGGTTTCCCCGGAAGGCCGTTTCAGAGGAAAATAAATTTTTTTTTTTTTTTTTTTTTTATTTATCTGAAAAAACCTTCCCCTCCTTCTGGGCTTTTTTTTGGTTTCTCTTTTTTCTTGCTATTCCCCCCCTTTCTTTGCTCACTCTCTCCCCTCTCTCCCTCCTCCCCCTCCCCTCTATCCCCCTCCCCCCCTTCTCTCCCTCTTCTCCTCTTCTCCCCTCTCTCTCCTCTCTCCTCTCTATCTTCTTCTTCTTGCTCTCTCTCCTCTCTTTTTTCCCCTTCTACCCTTTTCCCCTTCTATTTTAATCTCTTTCCCCTCTCTCTCTCCCCCCTTCCCCTCTCTCTTCTCCTTCTTCTTCTATCTTCGTCTTTTCTCTCCTCTCCCTTCTATCAAATCTATTTTTTCTATCTTTCCCCTTCTATTCTTTTCCCTTCTTCAAATTTCAATCTTCTTTCCCCTTCCCCTCTCTCTCTCCTTCTTCTTCTTCTTTCTCTCTTTCTTTTCTCTCTCTCTCTCTCTCCCTCCTCTCTCTCCCTCTTCTCTCCCCTTTCTCCCTTTCTCTTTCTCTCTCTCTCCATTCTCTCCTCTCTCTCCATCCTCTCTCTCTCTCTCTCTCTCTCTCTTCTCTCTCTCTCTCTTTTACTTCTCTCTCTTTTTTTTTCTCCTTCTTCTTTTTCTATAATTTTTCTATCAAAAATCTTTTCTCCCCAAAATTACCTTTTGGGTTTCTTTTAAAAAAAAAAAACAAAATTCAAAGGAAATGAAAAAAAGGAAAAAAAAAAAAATTAAATTTTTTTAAATTTTTATAATAAAAAAAAAAAAAAAATAAATTCAAAGGATTTCTTTTAAGAAAAAAAAAAGGGGAAAAAAAAAAAAGGAAAAAAATTTAAAGAAAGGGGAGAAAGAGAAGAAAGGAAAGACAGGAAGGAAGGAAAGAGAGAAAAGAGGAGAGAGAGAGAAGAAAAAGAAAGAAAGAAAGAACAGAAAGAGGGAGGGAGAGAGAGAGAGAGAGCGAGAAAGGGAGGGGAAAAAGGGGAGAGAGCGAGAGAAAGAGAGGGGGAAAAGAGAAAAGAGAGAGAGAGGGAGGGGGAGAGGGGAGGAAGAGAGAAGAGGAGTGGCGAGGGGAGAGGGGAGGAGAGGGAAAGGAAATTTAGGGAGAGGAGAAGGGGAAGAGAGGGGAAGAGGGAGAGAAAAGAGGGAAAAGAAAAAGAGAGAGGGGAAAAGGAGAGAGAGAGAGAGGAGAGGGGGAGGGAGAGGGGGGAAAAGGGGGGAAAGAGAGAGAGAAGGACAGAGAGGGGGGAGAAGGAGAGAGAGAGAGAGAGAGAGGGAGAGGAGGAAAAGGAGAGGAGAGAGAGAGAGAAAAGGGAGAGAGAGGGAGGGAGGAGGAGGGGGAAGGGGGAGAAAAAGAGAGGGGGGAAGAGAGAGAGGAAGAGAGAGAGAAGAGAGGAGAGGGGAAAGAGAAAGGGGGAGAGAGAGGGAGGAGAGAGAGAGAGAGAGAGGGAGAGGGGGAGGACAGAGAGAAAAAGAGAGGAGAGAGAGGGAGAGAGAGAGAGGGGAAGAGAGAGGGGAGAGAGAGAGAGGAGGGAGAGAGAGAAGAACGAGAGGGAAGAAGAGAGAGGACGAGAAAAGAGGAGAGAAAAGAGGGAGGCAGAGGGGGAGAAGAAAATGAGAGAGAGGGGGGAGAGAGAGAGAGAGGGAGAGAGGGTGGGGTGAGAGAAAAGGGGAGAGAGAGAGAGAGAGGAGAGGAGGGGAGGAGGGGAGGGGGAGGGAAGAGGGGATAGAGATAGAGAGAGAGAGAGAGAGAAAAAAGAGAGAGAGAGGAGAGAGGGGAGAGAGCAGAAGGGAGAGAGAGGGGGGAGAGAGAGAGAAAAGGGGAGAGAGAGAAAAGAGAGAGGAGAGGGGAGGAGGGGGGAGAGAGAGAGAGAGAGAGAGAGAAAAGAGAGAGAGAAGAGAGAGGAGGAGGGGAAAGAGAGGAGAGGGGAAAAGGGAAAAAGAAAGAGGAGAGTTTGGGAACGGGATTTTTTTAAAAATTATCTGCCGCGTCTTTGGGGCAGCAAATACTTTGTGGGATTAAAATTTTTAAAACTATTTAAAAAGCTTAAAATCTTTTTAAATAAAAATGATTCTTAGGAAAAAAAAAATGAGGCGAGAGGGAGGGAGGGAGAGAGAGAGGGGAGAGAGAGAGAGAAAGAGAGAGTGAGAGAGAGAGAGAGGGAGAGAGAGAGAGGCATGCGGCTTCTATTCTCCAAAGCTACATCATCTTTCTTTTCTCCTCTTGTCCCGCTCAAGATTAAAGCGAAAGGCCCTAAAAAGAAAACCGAAAAAGAAAACGGGAACATTAAAAAAAGAAAAAAAAAATAGCGAATAAGGTCTATGAGAGAAATGGGTGGGGGGGGGGGGGGGGGAGGGGGGGGGGCGAAAAAGGCCCAAATTTTGCTGTTTTAATTAGCCTTTTTTGTTCTTTTTTTTTTCTTTCTTTCTTTTGCTTCTGATGGGTATGAAGATTTTTTTTTTTTTCGTATATTTTCAAGGGAAATTGTTTTCATCAGCCTCGTCATGTGGTTTATTTATGTTTAAATTTTCTTTTTTCCGAAGTCCCTATTTTAATCCTTTTACGTCTGGGCCCCACACATGGAAAAAGATTTCCAGGTGTGAGGTGTGGTACATTAATTATATAAATATACATATATATATATAGATATATATATATAAAATATATATATTTTATATATAAAATTTTATATATATTTTATATATTTATATATTAAAATATCTATTTTATATATATATATATATATAAAATATTAAAAATAATATATGTGTGTGTTTTGTGTGTTTTTTGGTGTGTGTTTGTGTGCGGTGTGGGGAATGTTTGTACAGTTTTATATAAAGAAAAAAAAAAAAAAAGAAAAAAAAAAAAATTTTTTTTTTTTAAACTAACTATCTATCTATATATTATCTATCTATCTATCTATTTAATTTTTATAAATTATAATTATAAAATATATATATATATATTTTTATAAAAAGATAAAACATATTTTTTTTGTGTTTTGGGGAAATATAAATATATAAAATATATAAAATATATATATATATATATTATATTATATTAAAATATACATTATTAAAATTATAATATATATATATTTTATATTATATATATATTTGGTTTGTGTGTGTTTGGGGGTTTGTGTTTGTGTGTGTGTGGGGTGTGTGTGTGTGTTTTTTATTTCATATAATATATATAA
>NC_051390.1:2377598-2382598 GCF_015228065.2 Penaeus monodon | reverse complement strand
TCTGTCTAATTAATGTCTTTATCTATTTGATATTTTACTATTCTTTAATATCAAGTCTTTACTTCCACCTATTTTAAGCATCTATTATATTGACCCTTTTGGGTTTTGGATTCATAACGGGATAGTATTGCAGTAAAACTTTTGGATGTGAGTTTGGACTGTCCCGCTTTAGAAGATTTGGGAAGGCGGTAAAACACACATAAACAAAGCAAGTTTAATCTGCCGTACACTAGTTAAAAAGCGACATAATACTACACGAGATCTTGTGATATATATGGGGAGCTGCAGTTTATATGTACAATAATATATAATATAATATTAATATATATATATATATATTATTTTAATATATATAATATATTATATTTTTATACGGGCCCCGGTGCCCAAGGTAGGCGTCGGATCAAGACTGTCAAACGGCAATCTGAGTTTGAGGGGTTTGAGTCACCACCCCGCGTTGTTTTCCCTTAGAAGGACTTCACCTCATTGCCGGCCCCCCTGGGGGACCAGTCAGCCCCGTCAGTGCCCGGGGGAAAAAGAGGGTGCCGAAAAAAAAAAAAAAAAAAAAAAAAAAAAAAAAAAAAAAAAAAAACCGGCGGAAGGCAAAGGCCAAACACCCGCCAAAAATTGCCAAAAAAAAATCATGGAAGCACATGATTGTCAGGGGCCGCGGGGGGCAAAGGGAAGACGTCGGACCAAGTCGTCCAACGGAAATTGATTTCGGGGGTTCGAGTCCCCGACCGCCGCGTTTTTTTCCCTTGGGCAAGGAATTCACCTGATTTGCCTACCTACCACTGGGGGCCAAGCCACCCCAAGTCAGGTGGGCCCCAAGCCCGGTAAAATAGAGAGAATGATTACCCTAAAAAGGTACCACCGGCACTCCCCGTGGAAAGAAACGAGGACCCCCCCCATCACCCCCAAGACCCCAAACAACGTAAAAACTGCAATTGAGTATCATCTGTGACCACGGGGGCCCAGACATGAACCTACCGTTAAATATGATATATTATATACATGTTGTGTGGTTGTGGTGTGGGGGTGTGTGGTGTTTGTGTGGGGTGTGTGTTGTGTGTGTGGTGTGTGTGTGTGTGTGAGTGTTTTTGTGGTGTGTGGTGAGTGTGTGTTTTGTGTGTGTGTACGAGGAAGAGAGGAGAGAGAAAAAGAAAAAGGAGAGAGGAGAAAAAGGAAAGAGAGAGAGAAGAGAGAGAGAGAGAGAGAGAAGGGGAAGGAGAAGGGGAAAGAGTCACCAAAAGTTCTTTTGGAAAATGGAAAAACTCAAAAGTTTTTTGAAGACATCAATTAAAAAGCATAAGGGTTTTAAATTTCATAAAGTAAAATAAGAAAAAACCTTAAAATAAAAACAGGAAAAAAACCTTGGGAATGGGAAAAAAGTGGTTGCAGCGGGGAAAAAAATTTTGCATTTCCCAATAAATGGCACCAACCCATAACACATAAACACTTCCAACCAGAAAAAGTCGTATTCCTAAGGGAAAAGTATCCGAGAAAGATCCTGTGTTTTCTCAGAGTATCTGTTTTGTAGAAAGTAGAAAACAAGGAAATCTACTTACACATAGTTATATCTTATGTCAGTGCAGGGAGTTAGGAAGAAAAGAAGACCTTGTCAACAAAACTGGTCTTGGATGTGAGGAGAGAGCAAGATTGTGTCCCACTCATAGATATCACTGGATTAAGTAAATGTATGGTATGTTGTGGGAATAATGAGAGTACCACGGTAACATATATGGATATTCATAATGCATTAGTACCATGTAGTGACACTACCACAGTCACTGGTGACAGAAAGACAATGTTGAAAGATATAGCTGAGAGACTTGAATGGAGACGCCTTAGTAAGGAGCAGTGTTTTGTTTCATTTATTTATTTTTTCTTTCTTTCTTTCTTTCTATCTTGATAATAACTTCCTGTTTGTTCTGGATGACACGGAAAGGAGTAGATTGCAGGTGGACGAGGCCGACGTAACTATGGAGGACGAAGTTCCAATGAGAATGCCTTTATATGGACAACCAGAGCGATTTATCTTAAAAGGGAAGAAACAGGTAAGATGAGACCATGTTTAGTAGTACCCAGGAACCTCATGCCAGTAGTATGTGCTATTGACCCCCACCTAGCTAGGGGAGAGGAAAACCATTAGCAAAGCTAAACAGTACTTCTATTAGCCCGCTATGCTGAGAGACGTGAGGAAATCTTGTAAAATTTGCCAGCAATTTAAAGGGCATGGAGCCATAGTGCTTCAATTGAGCTACCTCCAATAGATAATATTGGTCAACGAGTAAGAGTGGATTTACATGTCGGTGTGGATTTAGGTGCTGCCTCAGTGCAATTAACCATTTTAATGCTATTGAAGGATCTATCCAATGAGGAGTAAGAGTATACACAAGCAGTTACTCAAAAGTCCAAAAGTGATTGCTACACATTTGGATTCCCACGTCTGGTTATTATTGATAATGGGGGAGAGTTTGCAGGGGGGGGAATTGGAGTTTTGTAAGATAGCCGGTCCCCATCTTCCCCGAGCACAAATGTGGAACAGTCTACTCGAAAGATAGGTTTTTTGGGGGGGCCTTTTATGGGACCCTCTGTTGATATGGGGTTGTATTATGCAAATGATAAAAGTGATATTCAGTGGATTTAGGGTGAATTTCGGCCTCCCTCACCATCAGATTTTAAGGGCCCCCGGGCCTTCCCGAAAAGTATAAAAACCGAAAATAATCTTTTGGGGTTAAACCATAGTATATTTAACTCAATAAGCAAATTTTTTCATCCTTCATAAAATTCTTTTTTTAAAAGGTGGTTCATGCCCGGCCCGCCGGGGGCAAAAGCATGATATTTAATAGTTTTCATGTTGGGGATGCTTTTGGGGTGAGGAGTACGGGGTTGGGGCCCCCTTTTTTCCTTTCCACGGAGGTCCCCGGGTTTTTACCTTTTTTTTTTTTTTTTTTTAGAAAAATTCATTCTCTCTTTTTCACCCGGGTTTGGGACCGCACGACTTGGGCTGGCTTGGCCCCCCGGGGCTGGGAGGCAATCGAGGGAATTTTCCTTTCCCCCAAAGGGAAAACAACTCGGCGGTGGGTGACCAAACCCCCTCGAATTAATTGCCGTCGTGACATTTTTTAAAGGGGTGGGACGCTCTAACCATTGGGCCCCGGGGCCCCTTAATCATATATATACATTTTGGGGTATATATAAAATATATTTATTTTATATATATATATATATATAAAATTATATAATTGAAATGTATATATATATTGTTATGAATTAGTACTAATATTTTCTCCTCGTTATACCACTGAGGTTGTAGAAAGACTAATGAACTCAAAAAAATATGTTTAAAGGGGATGGAAGTAAGACCATATTGCCCTACAAGCGTGTGTGTGTGTGTGTGCGTGCGTGCGTACGTGTTTGTGTGTGGGTGCGTGTGCGTGTTTGTGTGCGTGTGTGTGTGTACGTGTGTGCGTGTGTGTATACGTGTGTGCGTGCGCGTGCGTGTGTGTGTGTGTGTGTGTGTGTGTGTGTGTGTGTGTGTGTGTGTGTGTGTGTGTGTGTGTGCGCGCGCGCTCTTCATCATAACAGATATCTGAACAAACAAAACTCATTGCAAATGATCAATCTCGTTCCACCTCGTTTTAATACAGTACACCGTATTGCATGTATGTTTTTTTTTTTTTTTTTTTTTTTTTCAATTTTATACGTTTTCGGAAATCATTGTGTCACTGGGAGCTCTTTTTTTCCCTATGCTCATCTTGTCGACATAAATACAAACTGAAGGATGGAAAACGAGACAAGCCGCGGCTACGATTTGCAAACCATTAGCTTCTTTTTGTTACTCGTCCTCAGAGGGAAAAAAAAAGGGAGAGTTAAAGAGAGAAAAGGAATTCGGAAAGGAAAAAAAAGGAAAAAAAATCGCTTTGACCTTCATCAGCATCATTTTTTTCCTTCTTTTTTTCTTTCTTTCTTTCTTTTTTGGTTAAAAGGAAATTTTGAAACGTCGTTAGCATTTTCATTTATCAAATATTATTGTAAGTTGAATATTGCATGAATTAGAAATATTACTATATTTTTGCATCAGCAATTAATGAATAATTAAATAAAGTAATGAAAACTAAAAATATATAATATTATATATTATATGGGGTGTTTGTGTTGTGTGTGTGTGTGTGTATAATATTTTATAATATAATTATATATTTTATAATATATTATATAATATATAAAAATTAATATATATTTTTTTTTTTTTTTTTTTTTTTTTTTTTTTTTTTTTTTTTTTTTTTTTGTGGTTTGTGGTTTTTTGTGTGTGTTGGGGTGTGTGGGTGGGGTGTTGGTGGGTTTGGGGGGGGTGCGTGTGTGTGGGGGTGTGGGGTGGTGTGTGTGTGTGTGTGTGTGTGGGTGTTTGTGAGTGGGTGTGTGTGTGGCCGCGGGGGCCGGTGGTTAGGCATCTGACTCAACCCCTGTCACGACGGGAAACCGTTCGAGGTTTTGAAGTCACCCGGGCCCGGGGCGTTGTTTCCCTTGGGGAAAGGATTCACTTTTAATTTCCTACCCTAAACCACTGGGGGCCAAACCCGCCCAACAGTGCTGGTCCCCAAACCCCGGGTAAAATAGAGAGAAGATTACCCCAAAAGTACCACCGGCCCCCTCTCCGTGAAAGAACTGGGGGCCCCACCACTAAACCCCTCCAAAGCATCACAAAACATGAAAACTATAATTAAGATCATGCTGTGACCCCCGGGGCTCCCGACATGAACCTAACGTTAAAAAAAAAAATGAAAACTAAGAGCAGTGAAGGTAACATCATTACTAATAATAGATATTTTTTTTAAAATGATATTTATGAAAAAAAGATAAAAATAACCTTTTGAATGAATGGAAAAAGATAATGAAATTAAAATAAACGATAAAAAAATAAGATCACAACGAAAAAACTAAAAAAAAAATACACATCGCCAAAAAGGGAAAGAGATTATAAAAAATAATGATAA
>NC_051390.1:2367598-2370098 GCF_015228065.2 Penaeus monodon | reverse complement strand
ATATAGATATATATATATATATATATATATATATATATATATATATATATATAAAATATATATATAATATATTTTATATAGTATATATATATATATATATATAATATTTGTTGTGTGGTGTTTGTGTTTTGTGTGTGTTTTGTTTGTGTTTGGGGTGTTTTTTTTTGTGTGTGTGTGTGTGAGAGAGAGGAGAGAGAGAGAGAGAGAGAGAGAGAGAGAGAGAGAGAGAGAGAGAGAGAGAGAGAGATTACGCTTTGCAAATATAATTTCCCAAATAACCAACTAAATTGCACAGTAACGTTGATGCCAAATAGAAACAGCAGCATTAATATCATCGGTGCACCTGCATGTTCACAGCTTTTGCCAAAAATGATGTTATTCATAAACACATTGTTTCATCTGAGCTTTGAAAAGTATGTCGTTCTTGGCGTGGACAAATAAAACCCTACTTTACAAAACGTGGAAATTCTGTTTAATTGTTCATTGTGACATTTTTCTTCTATTTTTTTCTGTAACTGCCTGTTGTCCCGAATTTGAAATTCATTATAATCGGAATTAATCATAACCCTTTTTTTAACGTGGACTCCTATTTCGGGAAAAAAATTAGATTCAATGATTTAGTTTTACTACATATCATCCATGATATTCATTTTCCAGTTTTCCGTCACACAGTGTATTTTGACTAGCATTTAGAGAGCCGAAATGAACAATAGATAATTAAGATCATGTATTTTCACGCTATTGGTCGATATCAATTTCCGCGCAAATATGAATTCAAGTGTAACTCTGTCATTTCTATCCGTGCAGACATTATAACTTCAACGTTTAATTCTTCCCTACCTTATACTTTTATCAAGCATATAATAGCATAACTATCCCAACCGCCTTCCCCCTCCCCCCAAAAAAAAGAACAAAGAAAGGAAGAAAAGAAAGTGAATAAATAAAATAGATAAATAGATGAATAACGATGCAAAAAGCCTGACTGAAAAAAATACAAATTTGTATGGCAACGCAACGGCTACTTTTCTCCCATTAGGCTTACACGCTGCAACGCTGACACGGTGACAATACTAACACGATCATATCAACAACGCAATTAACAGATGGAGGCTCCGCTGTCACCACGCATTGTTATATGCCAACATAGTACTAACACAACAGTGTATGTACCACACTGATGGAATGAAACCTACCTCGGTCGATAAACGGCCTGTGTTTCGACGTGACGTTTCGAGTAAAGCTTTTATCCATTTCAGCTGTTGAAAAAGAAACGGATTATCGTATTTTTTTTATTCAGAAGAGGTTTTGCTTTCACTCGAAACGTTGCATTTTAGTCTCCTTTGCTATTGTTAGTGTCTTTAACTTACATGACTATGTTGTTTTGGCTTCCTTTGTCCTGTATGCTTGGTTCCCCCAAACTTCAGATATATATGATTAACATAATTTAAAAAAGAATTCATATCTGATAATATGAATAATAACCAGTTCTTCTAGTTACCTCCATAACTACCAAAATTTATTCGCGAAACGTGATTCTTCGATATTCGTGACATCTATATATTCAAATCTCAGTTCAATCTATCTATCTAACTGATTGCCTTGGATATAAATACGAGACGTCGAAAGGTGATTTTCGAAATACGTTCCGAGTTAATTGATTCCTGACACTAATTAGGAAGAACATGGAACGTTACTCGCTGCAAATTTAGAGAGCATTTACCTTAATTATTCAAACATATTAATAGTTACAATTATTTCTGTTCAAATCCGTCCAGATTATAATATTTTGTTATACCGATCACATTTTCATATATTTCACTGAGTTACTTTATTTGTATTATCATTATTATTATTATTATTGTTTTATTATTATCATCTCATCATCATCATCGTCGTCATCATCGTAATCATTATCATCATCATCATCATCATCATCATCGTCATCGTCGTCATCACCATCACCATCATTATCACCATCATCATCATCATCATCATCATCATCATCGTCGTCGTTGTCATCATCACCATCATTATCATCATCATCGTCATCACCATCATTAATCATCATCATCATCATCATCTTCGTCGTCATCATCACCATCATGATCATCATTATCATCATCATCGTCATCACCAGCATTATAATCATCATCATCATCATCATCATTACTATCTTTATGATTGTTATTAATAATATCATAATGATTATTATCATCATTATGATAATTGTCATTGTTGTTAATATCATATCACTGTTATTTTTATTATCATAATTGTTATTGTTACTATCGTTTCCATTATTATTACCATTATCATATCAATTTATTTTCATATATGATGATGATAATGTTGCTGCTGCTGATGATGATGATGATGATAATGTTGCTGATGATAATGATGATGATGATGATGATGATGATTATCACTCATGACTCATTATTGTTGTCCTTATTGTTATTGTTATCATCATCGTCAATATCATTATTATTATTTTCATTAT
>NC_051390.1:2357598-2360098 GCF_015228065.2 Penaeus monodon | reverse complement strand
AGATGAAGTGAAGAGAGAAAATGGGAGGAGGTGAGCGAATGGGAAGATGAGGGAGAAACAGAAAATGGAAGAAGGAACGAAAGGAGGAAACAAAAAGGAAAGGAAGGGCAAAAGTGGAAATGGAGAAGGAAGAAAGAAAAGAGGGAAATAGAAGAGAGAAAGGGGAGGAAATAGGTAGAAGACGAGGAAAATGAAAGGCAGGGTATGAAAGAGAGGGAAAGAGAAAATAAGGAAGAGAAAAGGGAAAAACAACAGGAAGGAATGAAAGGAAAGACTCAAAATGGAAGTGAATAAAAAAAAATAAACAACTCAAAAGGTAAATAGACAGAAGAGGGAGAAAGATGTAGAGGAAGAAAGCAAGGGGATGGAGGAACAGGAGAGGAAGAGAGAGAGAGAGACGAACCTGCTCATAGCAATACCTCTGCAACACCTTATTGCAAAAATGCTCTCCCTTTAACCCAGAAAGAACGAGTCACAAATATAAGCTTTTAACATTTCTTTTTTGTTCTATATTTATGTTTCCTCAAGAAAATATGAAAGACGGAATACGGAATATCATAAAGTTGTTTATGATAACCATAATAATGCTAGACTGTATTAACATTATCTATTTTAATTATCATACGTTCATTTTGGGTATAGAAATACATATTTACAAATCAATTTTTTTTCTTTTTTATATAAAAATGAGAAGGTTAAATGAAAACGAAAATGAAAAGCAGAAAACAAAAACAGACAGATAGCAAAACAAAGAAACAAATCATGGAAATTAATTCTCTTCCCTGGGAAACTCTCATGATTAATTTAATTATTAATCAATTTCTTTGAAGCCTGTGTATTTGTTCCTGAAATCATCGTTATTTTTAGAATTGCTGTTGTCAAGGATTTCATCATTTATATTCTGTTTTATCTGTTACTTCTATTGTTATCTGTAATGTTATTACTGTTATCATAATCTTTATTATTATATTATTATTATCATTATTATTATCATTATTATTATTATTATTATTATTATTATTATTATTATTATTATTATTATTACTATTGTTGTTGTTGTTGTTGTTGTTGTTGTTGTTGTTGATGATGATGATGTTATTATTATCATTATAATGATAATTATCAATAATAACAGTTGTAACAAAAATTATAATGATTATGATAATAATTATTAAAATTATAGTCCCAATAATGATAACAAAAACAACAATAATAATGATAATAATAATAATAATAAATATAACAGTAACACTGGTGATAATGATATCAAAAACGGTAATTTCACCAACATTATCATATTTATCATAACCAAGGTAGAAATATAAATGACATAAAGTAAAGAGGCTTAATGAGTAATGAAGGCAGGGAGAGTGCGTATAATTAAAGCATGTGTAGAAGGTACATTTACAAGACACTGTAATAATATATATGACCCGAGGGAATACTGTGATGGAAGGGCAGACGACGTGAGATACTTACATAAAAGAATAAAGAAAATAATAAAGAAAAAAAATAAAGACAGCAAAGAAAAGGAAAGAAAAGGGGAAAAAATGTTAATGGATGGCAGAGAGAGAGAGAGAAAAAAAAAATCTCGAGAAATTTCGTAAGATAAAAAGACAAGGATTCGCTGTAAGGAGAAAGTGTGTGAGAAGAAAGATCTTAACATAACGTGTGTTTCTTAGCGTGTCATGTGTCCTACTTATTCTCTCTACCATGTCTCTCTCTCTCTCTCTCTCTCTCTCTCTCTCTCTCTCTCTCTCTCTCTCTCTCTCTCTCTCTCTCTCCCTCTATCTCTCTCTCTTTCTCTCTCTCTCTCTCTCTCCATCTCTCTCTCTCTCTCTTCTCTTTAGCTGTGCTCTCTCTCTCTCTCTTCTTTCTCTCTCTCTCTCTCCTGTCTCTCTCTCTCTCTCTCTCTCTCTCTCTCTCTCTCTCTCTCTCCTCTCTCTCTCTTCTCTCTCCTCTCTCTCTTCCTCTCTCTCTCTCTCTCTCTCTCTCTCTCTCTCTCTCTCTCTCTCTCTCTCTCTCTCTCTCTCTCTCTCTCTCTCTCTCTCTCTCCTATATTTTCTTGTACTATTCATTTATCTTTTTTTCCTGTCTCTTGTTCTTGCCAACATTCTCGAATGCTATTCATAAAAAACTATGTATTTATTTTGTCTTCAATATAGATATATTGTAGAGGATATTGCCTTCTTGCTTTAGCGGAATAGCCTTTTAAAAGCTTTGTTTTGTGAAATGTTGTGTTATTATTTATCTGCTTTTAAGTCCGTTTATCGTTGCTGTGTGATGCACGCATAAACACATATATGTATATATGCATAGACACACACACACACACATATACACACATACATACACAAGCATATGTATGTATTTGATATATATGTGTGTGTGTGTGTGTGTGTGTGTGTGTGTGTGTGTGTGTGTGTGTGTGTGTGTGTGTGTGTGTGTGTGTGTGTGTGTGTGTGTGTGTATTATATATATATAATATAAATATGTGTAT
>NC_051390.1:2322598-2327598 GCF_015228065.2 Penaeus monodon | reverse complement strand
CAAGGAATTCTGCAAGTACATTTCTGGCAATACACTTCCTGCTTGTGCAACCTGCAGAACCAATGCCAGCAGTGACTTGCATGATAAGGACCAACCGGAGGTAACTAATGCAAACGAAACCTCGTCCCTGTCTTGGTACCGTACTTCTTACAACGCTTTCGACGATGACTTTGACCCTGAATATGAAGAGTTTCTTCCACTTTACAATGACTCGGATGACGACAGTGTGTCGGACGAAAGTGCATCGATCCAAGATTTGGTAGCTTAACTCCAGAATCATTTGACATCTGAGGCACAACCCAAGCAGGACGCCACAAACTCCTTCAGGAAAACTCCCGTGGCAATCCAGAAGCCGAAGGATCTGTGGAAAATTCAGCGTCCAAGCCCAGCCGAGCAGTGATGATACTTCTTGTTCTTGGCGCCGCAATGTCACCGCGTATAGGACTCTCCTAACTCGTGCTTGATTAAAAATTAAAAGGGATTAAAAATAAGTGTATGTGTGTCAATTACGTGTGTTTGTGTGTGTGGTGTGTGTTTATGCGTTTGTGTGCGTTAATGAATGTCCTTTTTTCTCCCTTCCCCCCTTCATTCCTCGAAGAATATCATTGTTTTTTTCCGTCTTAGATTTCTGATTAATTTTAAAATGTCAATCATCATTATTGTTATTGTCCTTTTTTTAAACAATTGAAAGTTGGTAATCATTTGAACGAGCTTGAAAATTGTGTCAATGCAAACTTATTAATCATGTGTGCAAAGTAATACCACAAACCAAATTAGTGATAGTTATGCTGATTTTCAAAAGTTCAATATCTATTCCTTATAATAATTTCGGAAATATTATTTTTCTCTTTTTTTCACTTTCCTTTGTTCCCTTGTCTCTCTGGCATCTGTGCAGACAGGTTTTTTATGAAGGCCTTACCCTCATTTTCATTTTCTGAATGTTTCCTCTCTTTGTCTCTCTCTCTCTCTCTCTCTCTCTCTCTCTCTCTCTCTCTCTCTCTCTCTCTCTCTCTCTCTCTCTCTCTCTCTCTCTCTCTCTCTGTTTGTTTGAGCCTGCATGTTTGTATGCGTGTGTGAATTAGTAGCACGGATGTGTACATATATGAATGCGTGCGTGCGCGCGTATGCTTACTTCATTCTGTATAAATGTACGTATCCATTTACTTTATCTCATCTCTTTATCCTTCTCTCTCTTTCCTGTCTCCCTCTTCTCCACTCCCCCACTATTTCCCTTACCGAAATTCTTTTTCCCTTCTTCTCCCATCTCTCCTTCTCAGACTGTCGACACCACGTGACACCCGAGTTTCTTGGCTTCCTTCTGTCGTCCCAAACGCCCTCACATGCGACGCGGCAGAAACAGCCTCACCCGCGGGGAAACCTCCGGCACACTAGGCCATTCCTTTGTTTCTTCTGTTCCTGTACCAAGGGGCGGGGGAAGTGTCAAACATATTTTACGACCTGGGGAGGCAAGTGCGAATAGGAACTAAGGGAGAAAGAAGGTATGCGGTGTGTCTGTCTGTTTGTGAATCTTTATCCATATCTGTAACTAATTATCAATTTACACACACTTTATATCATCATCATCAAAGGGAAGGTTCAAAATAAACCGCCGTGGCTCTCCATTTACCTCTATCCTGAGCCATGGAAAGTAGTCAGGGGTTGAAGTGACGACAAAGTAGACCCCAAGATTCTTTCTTTGTCCACAGTTCTAGCTAATTAAATGGTTTATCTCTGCCGTATGTTTCCAGCTGCACTGTCCTTACGCCAGACATACAGACCATGAAGCCAGAGAAAAATTGCATCTCTCTAGTCTTCCATGAAATCTACTGTCCTGCTGCCAAGAGCTTCACCCTTTAAACCTTGGCTGGTTGTCCCTGAAACCCTCAATTAAACAAGGGCCGCACGGTTTTATGGCGCCGACCGCACTCGCCAGTCAGAGTGAATAATAATGATCATCTGTGCGCATTTTTTTGTGTGTCTGTGTGTGCGTGTGCGTGTGTGTGTGTGTGGATAGTAATGATTATCTGTGTGCATTGTGTGTGTGTGTGTGTGTGTGTGTGTGTGTGTGTGTGTCCGGAACCGGAGTCGCGAAGGCAGTTGTATACGACATAGCTGTCCACCATCCAGAAGGATCCCCCCCCCCCCTATAGCTACAGCACATTTACCGTTCGTGGAACAATGACTGGAAGCAATATCCCTACTGACTATGCTTCTAATCGCCAACAAACTTCTTGAGATCTCCAGAGCTGCGGGTGGATGATGATGATGATGATGCTGGTGGTGGTGAAGATGATGATGATGTGCGTGTGCGTGTGTGATGGTGTGAAAATATCTGCCAGAACCTGGTTATAACAACCCCATATGAGAATGGGGCAAAGCAAAGGAAGATATATGTATATTCGTATAAATACACACGTGTGTGTGTGTGTATATATATATATATATATATATATATATATATATATATATATATATATGTGTGTGTGTGTGTGTGTGTGTGTGTGTGTGTGTGTGTGTGTGTGTGTGTGTGTGTGTGTGTGTGTGTGTGTGTGTGGTTGTATGTTTGTGTATGTGCGTGTGTGTGGGAGGGGGGGGTATGTGTGTATGTATATTATATATATATATATATATATATATATATATATTATATATATATATATATATATATATATTATATATATATATATATATATTATATATAGTATATGTTGTATATATAATATGTATTATATATATATTATATATATGTATATATTATATATATATATATATCATATATCAGATATATATACATATATATACATATATAACATGTATACGTCAGAATTTCCTCTGACATCTTTTAAAGTTTTCCAGCCAGAGAAAGTATCGTTACGCAGCACAATTCAGGTCAAGAACGTGGCTTTCCACTCTGAGGCAGGAACCTCGCTAAGATGTTGTGGTCTGCCATAAAGCAGGAAATTTTATGTATTAAAAGTTTAAAACTCAGAAAACGTCTTTGTCAGGGAAAGACTTCGTTCGGATTCTTAAGTGAAAAAATTTGTCTTTTGTTTTGAACCCACAATTAGGATACTAGAGAATCAACACAGGAGGCAAGTCTCTCTAAGTTATGTGAGTTTTATGTAGGGTGTTTATGACAGGTAAGCATGTTTAAAGAAAGAACTAGTGTTGGGAATGATGAAAGTCCTAAAATAGGTAATTTGAAGGTTTGGAAAGGTACCAATACGAGTTGTTGTGAGGTAAGAGGAGAGCCCTAAAATATGTTGCTGTGAGATGTAAGAGATAGTAAATAAACAGGATTGTGTAAGTTGTGAGGAAAGCTAAAATGTAATTAAGTGTGAGGTGAAAAGAAAGCCCTAACTTGTATTTAAAGTTTATTAAGTTTATGTAAAATTTTGTTAAGTAGTATATAAAATATATAAAGCTTCGGAATAGGCTAGTGTATAAAGAAATTCACCAAAAAACAGGTTATTGTGAAGTGTGAAGAGAGTCCCTTGTGAGATATAAAGAAATTCACACACAAAAAACGATTAAAGTGTGAAGATAGCCTCAAAATAACCTAGTATAATAACCTAGTGTAAAAAAATAATAATAAGAAAACAAGGGGAAAAAAAAATGGAAAAGCAAAGAACAAATGTAAAGAAAAAGAAAAAGATAAAAAGGAGAAAACCAAAAAATACGGAAAAAGATGAAAACAAAATCAAAAAAATATATATATATATCATGAACCTTCCACAAAGAGAATCGGAAAGTCTGAACTGAAATGACTCTAATTAGGAAAGACTTATCAATGAACGTCCATAACATACAGGGGAAGGAAAACTACGTAATTATACATATATATATATATATATATATATATATATATAGTATATATAAATTAATACTAAATTATAAAAGTTATAAAACACATTCCTCTCTCTCTCTATCTTCTCTCTTCTCATTCTCTTCTATACTCTCATATCATCTTCGATGCTCATTCTCTCCTACGACTAGTTCTCTTCATCTCTGTCTGATCTCAGATTCTTGTGCTCTCATACTTCTCTCAAAATCTCATCTCTACTCCTCATTTCTTTTCTTATACTTCTGTGTAAATTTCATTTTCTTCTGTACATTTCTACATTTCGTTCTTTAACCATTTTTTCTTCTTTTTATTCTTTTTACTTATTCTTCTGATTCTTTCAAAATTTCTTTTTTTTCTTTATATAAATATAATAATATAATATATATATTATAATTAAATAAATCGATAATTAATAGAAAATGATCTATATATGAAGTATTATATTATTTATATCATACACACAAAACTACCTAATTATATAATATATATATATATATATATATAATATATATATAATATATATATATATATATATATATATATATATATATAATTTATTATCCTATATTCGTGTTTGTTCTATATTCTTATTATTATATTCTTTCTCTTCTTTCATCCTTATTTATCATATTCATATTATATTATTACTTTTTTTCTATTTTTCATATATATATATATATATATTATATATAATATATATATATATATATATATATTATATATATATATGTATACACCGCATATCAATGCATTAATTCATATAAGCATTTATGAATTTATGCATTGATGTGTGCATGCATGTAAGGATTCATGTATTATGTATATATTCACTATGTTATTAATATGCTTATGTATATAGAAAAGTCACTTAGAATTCTCATAAAATAATTAAGCATAAATAAACATAAATACATTTATCCTGAATCCGAACGCTCACTCGGGATGAACTTCTTTGACAGCTGACAAGTTCACAAGGGTCAAAGGTCACGTGATTGGGGCTGGACCTTAACCGATTAGGTGCTGCGGTTCCATAGTTTCTAGGCCTACGAGGGGAAATTGATGTCTCTTTTTTTAGAGGGAGGAGGGGGGGGGGGGGGAAATGCCTGATTATGTCTGACAGGTCGAGATTTCGTGTGCGTTTTTCACTTTTTTTTCT
>NC_051390.1:2310098-2312598 GCF_015228065.2 Penaeus monodon | reverse complement strand
TCAAACTGTACCGTTCCCCTACAACTAATAATTAATAATCCTTGTCAGTACTGTACACAGTGTCTCCATCATTTACTCCTACTATCTCGCCGATACATGCGACAAGCAGAGGCCTTGTTGTCCTTGGGGAAATGTGTAGGGAATCACAGACCAAACTGGGGTCCTTGAGGTGTGAAATTACAGCTGGTCTCCCCCCTCCCCCCCTTTCCAGTCTCACTCGGGCGGACTGAGACCGAGAATTTGCCGCCGTCATTCTCACAGCTAAGTAAGACGGAGAAAGAGTGTGACGTCGAATATTCTCCCTAAGAATCGAGTCTATTAATGTCTAAAAAGATAGAAATAAGAAGAATGTTTCAAACACGAAAGGAGAGGAAAGGACTAGATGACTGGGAGTGTAATAGGTCGAGTGCCTGGTGTTGAACGTGAGAGAGGAAGAGGAATGACGTTATTGGTGAGATGTGCACACGAATGAAAGGAGTAGGAAAGAGTTTATTTGGAAAGAAAGAACGCCCGTGAGTGTCCTCGGATGGGAGCGGATAGTAGGAGAGATCCAGAGAGAGCGCTCCTTTATTAGGAGTTGGTGGCGAGAAAGTTAGCAGCGAAACTATCGGTTGAGGGTGTGTTAGCGTAGAGGGCGGAGGGAAGCCAAATCACTAACAGATGGAATATCTTTTAAAATAGCGAAAAGAGGGAGCGTTAGAGGGAATACAAAGCCGCGTAAGAGGGGTACTGAGAGTGAGAGAGGTGAGTAAGAGCGAAAGGGAAAGGGAATAAGAAGAGAAGCAGACAACGAACAAGGGGAAAGCAAGACGTAAAGAGCGGAAGAGAGAGAGAATAGAGGGTCTTTAGAGAAGGAATGCTTAAGTGTACAAGAGAGATATGTGGCATAAGAAAGAATGAGGAAGGCACGAGAGAAGGTAATGAATGGCGGAAAGGTAAGATAAGGGAAGTGGTTGCATGTAGATAAAAGATAAAAGGCTTTTAAGTGCTGACGAAGAGATGCTTGGTATTAAAAACACGAGAGGTTTAAAGAAGAAATGAAATCAAATCACACGGAAAGTGAGAAACGCAGACAGAAGAATAGATGCGCGTTTGGATAATCACGAAATTTATGAAGAATAAGAGAAAGTTTACTATAGTAAGTTTACTATAATTCTCCTTACTATAGTAAGCAGGAAATAGTGAAAAAGGTAAAAAACTATTAAATAAGAGAAAATTAGCAGATAGTTACGTCTACTTATAGTAGAAGTTATATTAATTACTGTTATAGAAAGTTATATTTAGTAATAGTTATAAAAAGTGATATTTAGTTATAGTTATAGAAGATTAATGCTAGTTATAGAAAATTATAGATATAGAGAGTTCTAGCGATAGAAAGTTATAGTTCTAGCGATAGAAATTTATAGTTAGTTCATAAAAAGTTAGATGTAGAAAGTTCCATTTCGTTCAGTTTCGAGAACAATCGGGTGGCGAAGTAGCGAAGCAGTATCCCTGGCAGACAGACGGCGGATTCCCATGTCGGGCGTTGCGAAACGAGACAGTGATTAGGAGAAAGGGATTAGAATAAGCTTTAAAGGAAATCGAAGCCAGGCGTCCGGTTTGGACACTTGCGATGTGGAATGTTTGACGGAAGAAAGAGAGACTGCGGTGCTGTGGCTCATTAGGGTGCTATGTGTTTGTCGTTTTTCATGTGGTTGTTGTTGATGTTGTTTTTAATGTTGTTGTTCCCGTGGGTTGTTGTTTTTTTCAGTGTTGCTTTGGTTGTTGTTGTTTTTTTCTGTTGTTGTCGCTGTGGTTGTTGCGTTGTCATAGTCGTTGTTGTTGTTGACATAAGCGAAGGGAAGTGTATGTGTTGTACCGTTGTACGAAGATTAAAAAGAAAAAAAAAAAAAAAAAAAAAAAATAAAAAAAAAACGACAGATACGGTTGTAACAGCTACGGAAGAATTCGTTTGCTGAATACATTAAACTACATTATACATTAAACGATACTTGACTAAATAAAGCAAGAGAAGATCGTATGTGTTTTATAGAAAAAGCAGTGTTTTTTTTTCAGAAGAGGGAAAGAAATGCTAAGATCAGGCATGTGAAAAGTATATGGCAAAGGGAAGGATGTGTTCTTATTCTGGAAAAGCATATGATATATAATATGATATTCGGTGATGATAAGGATAATAATGATATGGTAAAAGGACAAGGCACTTAAAGAAGACGAAGAAGTTGTCAGACACAGATAGACATTGAAGACTGGATTATAAAATATTTATTTATTCCTGGATAAACATAATAGCGTTCGAGGGTTCGAGTCACCGGCCGGCGCGTTGTTCCCTTGGGCAAGAAACTTCACCTCGATTGCCTACCTAGCCACTGAGTGGCCAAGCCAGCCCAAGTCAGTGCTGGTCCCAAGCCCAGATAAAATAGAGAGAATGATCACCTAAAAGGTAACACCGGCACTCTCCATGGAAAGGAACTGGGGACCCTACCACGAACTCATTCCAAGA
>NC_051390.1:2280178-2282678 GCF_015228065.2 Penaeus monodon | reverse complement strand
GTGATTTAATGAAAGAGTAAATAAAACGAGACAAACAAGCAGATAAATTTAGTAAACAAATACAAATAAACACATAAAAAAACAAAGATACTACAAAAAGAAATATACATTTTTCCACAAAAATATCTTACGTTATGATCATTTTTCATTACTCTTGCGCCGAAACATACCATTCTCCTCCTCCTCCTCCTCTGTCCCTTTTCTTGCGACTGCTGATTAACGTCCTATATAAGAGAATACGGCCTTTGGCTTTTTGGACCCAATAACCTTTTAAAAGCTTTGCCTTGTAAGCCCATTTATAGTTTGCACGACCGGAGTTACTGAAAAGTTTAAGGATAATTCCAAATTTTTTATCCCCAGAGATATAGGGTTTTAAAAAAACCTCCTCTTTCATTTTTTTTCAAGTTTGGATTTAAAAGGATACTCCTTTTTCTTTTTCCCCTTTCTTCTTTTTCTTCCTTTTCTTTCTTCTTGGAGGGGGGGGGGGGTAATAAAAAATCGAAAATAAGGTCATAAAGAAAGAAAGTACATATATATATATAAAAAAAATATTTTTTAAAAAAATGATGTCCATCGCTCCCTAGGAGCAAATAAATGATTTAACAATAAGGGAACAATCTCAGTCTCTGCCCTTTTGGGCTTTTCCCGCCCCTCCTCTGGGATCGTTCTCACTCTTTTGCCCGTGGAAGGTCCCAAATTCGAAAAAAAGGGGAAGGGAAAGCATGGGAGGGAAAGGAAAGGGGGGAAAATGGGGGGGGGAAGGAGGGGAGAGGGGAAAATGAGAGGGGAAGGAAGGAGAGGGGAAAATAGAGGGGGGAAAGGAAAGGGGAAGGGGAAAATGAGAGGGGGGAAGGAAAGGGAGGGGGGAAAATGAAGGGGGGAAGGAAGGGAAGAGGAAAATGAGGGGAAGAAGGAGGGGGGAAGTGGGAAAAGGGGAGGAGGGGAGGGGGGAAAATGAGAGGGAGAAGGGGAGAGGGAAAGTGAGAGGGAAAAGGAAAGGAAGGGAAGGAAAAAGGGTGGGAAAAAATGAAAGGAGAGGAAAGGAAGATAAAGTGGGAAAAGGGAGTAAAGCAGAAAAATTGGGAAAAGGAAGAAAAGAAAGGAAAAGGAAAAGGAAGGAAGAAAGGGGAGGGAATATGGGGGGGGGTGACGAAGGGGAAAGGGGAGGGAGAAACAGAAAAGGAAAAGGGAACAAAAGGGGAAACAAAAAAAAGGAAGGGGGCAAAAGGGGGAAATGGAGGGGGAAAAAAGAAAAGGGGGGAAATAGAAGAACAAAAGGGGGAAATGGGTAGAAGACGGGGAAAATGAAAGGCAGGGTAAAAAGAGGGGGAAAGAAAATAAGAAAAAAAAAGGGAAAAAAAACGGGAAGGAATGAAAGAAGACTCAAAATGGAAGTAAATAAAAGAAAAATAACACTAAAAAGGTAAATAACGAAGAGGGAAAAAGATGTAGAGGAAAAAAGCAGGGGTTTGGAAAACGGGAAAGGGGAAGAGAGGAGGACGAACCTGCTCATAGAAAACCTCGAAACACTTATTGCAAAAATCTCTCCCTTTAACCCGAAAGAACGAGTCACAATTAAGTTTTTAACTTTTTTTTTTGTTCTATTTTATGTTCCTTTAGAAAATTTTTAGGAGGGAATAGGGAATATCATAAAGTTTTTTTTATGAAACCAAAATAATGCTAGCTGTTTAACTTATCTATTTTTTTCATACGTTCTTTTTTGGTTAGAAATACTATTTAAATCATTTTTTCTTTTTTTTCTTATAAAAAAATGAGAAGGTTAATAAAAACGAAAGAAAAGCAAAAAAAAAAACGACAGATGCAAAACAAAGAAAAAAATCGGGGAATTAATTCCCTTTTCCCTGGGAACTCTATGATTTTTTAAATTATTAATAAATTTCTTTAAAACCCTGTGATTTGTTCCCTAAAATCACGTTATTTTTAAAATTTGCTGTTGTAAAAGGATTTCTCATTTTTATTCTGTTTTATCTTTCTTCTATTGTTATCTGTAAAAGTTATTACGTTATCATATCTTTATTTTTTTATTATTATCATTTTATTATTATTTTATTATTTTATTATTTTTTATTTTTAATATTTTTTTATTATTATTTTTATTATTATTATTATTTTGTTTTATTATTATTATTATTATTTTTTATTATTTTATTATTATTATATTGTTGTTGTTTTGTTGTTGTTGATGATATTTATTTTATCATTTTAATGAAATTATCAATATAAAATTGTAACAAAAAAAATATGATTTTGATAATAATTATTAAAATTATAGTCCCAATAATGATAACAAAAACAACAAAATAATGAAAAAATAATACAATAAAAATAAAATAAAACTGGTGATAATGATATCAAAAAAAGGAATTTCACCCTTTCATATTTATCATAACCAGGGAGAATTAATACATAAAATAAAAAGGCTTAAAGATAACGAAGGGAGGAGAGGCGTATAATTAAAAACTGTGTAGAAAGGGACATT
>NC_051390.1:2271041-2276041 GCF_015228065.2 Penaeus monodon | reverse complement strand
AGGAAGATAATCTTTTCACTTACAGTAGCTTGGTTATTTTTCTTAATATGTTATTGTATTGTTTTCTTTCTGTTTTGATCTTATTTTACTCATTTATTTATTAATTTTCTATGAAGCTGGATGTGTGATTTCTGGTCACGTGTTTGTTTGTAGGTGTATGGAGCGTGTATGCATTTTCTATACGTATAATGTGTGCATGTGTTTATGTTCATGTGCCTGTGTGTGTTGGTGTGTAAGCGTGCTTGCGTGTCTATGTATGTATACGCAATGATTTATCTATACTAGTCATGAAGGATAAGGATATATATACCTAATACAAGGGTCAGTTCAAAAGTACTACAATATATCACAACACACTGAGACATGTCTGGCGTACGTAAAGCATCCGTGTTCTACCACAAATAATCTCTCATCATCCCCACGCAAAGTCTCTATTACAACCCGCGATTTCCCTCTTAATCTGGGTGTACACGGCCGATCCTAAAGAGTAAGAACTCTCTTGGAAAAACAGATTTCATTAAGTTATTCAACGTATAAATGAATCCCCCCGCACTTATTTGGTCTCAGGAACACTCGGAAATTATTTCCAGGTTCGGCAGTTTTTACAACCGGGCGAGAACGTTCATTGAATTACACATTATTGTCAACATGCAAAGCGAATTCCGTGCGTTGTAGGCCGCGAGTCGACGCCTGCGGTGTAACGGGAGCGGAGACTGGCATTTTTAATCTTGTAGATCCACTTGCGTTGTCGGGGAAGCAATTTCCAGGCTGCTTCGGTGCGGGGAAATGTTGAAATTACAATTGCATGCAATATAGGATTCTTTGCATAAAAATGTTAGGCGTCGCAGTTTACATGTTATAAATGAGGTTACTAGATATACCGATAGATAAAACAGGTGTTGATAGATATAGAGACAAACAACGAGATATTTATCAGTGATAATAGGAAAAAAAAACGTCCTAATGAAAGGTAATTTGCAATATTCAACAGTTGTAGAAAAGAATTCATTAAAGTTTAAAACTTCTGCAACGTCATTGTTTTCTCTCAACAGAATGACATGAACAATCAAGCTAAACAAATAAAATGCGTCCAATAAACTTTAGCATTTAAAATCAAAAGAAAGTTACCAATAAATGAATTTTTATTTCTTTTAAAGCGCAGGGAATGAGATATAAAGGCAATAAATAGTGAAAATAATGACTATTGAATATATCTATATCTATATATATATATATATATATATCTAGATAATATATATAGATATATATATATATATATGTATACATATATATACACACACACACACCACCCCATTATATATATATTATATATATATGATATATATATATATATAAGATATAGAGAGTATATATATATATAGATATATATATCTGTATATATATATATATAATCTTCTCGGTCACACACACTTCAAACGCTCTGCTCCTCTCTCTCTCTATCCTCCTCTCTCTCTCTCCTCTCTCTCTTCTCTCTCTCTCTCTTCCTCTCTCTCTCTCTCTCTCTTTCACTTCTCTCTCTACACACACACACACACACATACACGTACACACACACACGCACACACACTCACACCTCACACACACACACACACACACATACACACACACACACACACACACACACACACACACCACACACACACACACATATAGATATAATATATATATTATTTGTATATATATTATATTATATATATATATATATATATATATATATATGTATATATACTATTCTGTGTGTGTGGTGTGTGTGTGTGCGGTGTGGTTTGTAGAGATGTGAAAGAGACGGAGAGAGAGAGACGAGTTGGGAGAGGTTTGGGAAGTAGAGAAGGAGAGAGTGGAAAGGAGGGAGAGGGGAGAGGGTGTAGAGTGTGGGGGGAGAGAGAGAGAAGGATATCGAGAGAGAGGGAGAGTGACGGGAGGAGAGGGGAAGATGAGAGAAGGGAGACGTATGAGGAGGATGAGAGAGGAGAGAGAGAGTAGGAGAGAGAGAAGAGGAGCAGACACGGAAGACGAAGTCGAGATCCGGGGGGAGAGGAGAGGACCGGAGAGAGGAGGAGAGATGAGCGAGGATGATACTGCGACGACGAGAAGGAGGAGGGCGTCCCGAGAGTCCAGAGAGAGGGGCAGGCGAGGAGAAAGTGAGGGGAGTATGATGAGTGACGGGAGGATAGCGGGAGAGGGGGAGAGACTGAGGAGGCGGGCGGGATAGCGATGAGGAGAGAGGAGAGAGAGGAAGTGCTGGAGTAGGAGGAGAGAGGGAGTAGGTCGGGATCTCGAGAGAGAAGAGGAGAGGCGCCCGAGCGGGAGAGTAGGAGAAGAGGGGAGAGTGAGAGGTAGACGGGTTTGAACGAGAGAGAGAGAGAGAGGAGAGAACAGAGATGAGAGGGAGGGATAGACCATTGGAACCGAGAGAGCTGAGAGACTGATGAGAGGAGAGAGAGAGAAGCGAGGAGAGAGAGAGAGAAGAGAGCAGAGAGGAGACGAGAGATGAGAGAGAGGGAGAGAGAGACGAGGAGGAGAGGGAGAGAGAGAGGGGAGAAGAGAGGGGGAGCGTTTGTCGGAGGGGGGGAGGGGGAGGGGAGGGCGCCAATGGTGATAAGAGACGCAGAATCAGATTAATGGAGGCAAACGTGATTAACTTGTCCCTCCTCTTTTGCCTGCTTCTTCTTCCTCTTTTCTTTCTCCTATTGCTCTGCCTCCTTTCTCCTCCTCATTATCTTCTTCCTTTTCTCCTTCTCTCTTCTCCCTTCTCTTTCCCTTTTATCTCTCTTCTCTTTGCTCTCTATATGCCTCTTTCCTTCCCTTCTCTCCATTCCCTAGTTTTTTTCCTTTACTCTTCTTCTTCCCTACGTTTCCCCTATCCTTCCCCTCTCCCTCTTTCACCCTTTCATTCCTTTTCCTACCATTCTTTGTTCTAAATTCTCCTTTATCTTTCCCCTTTCCCTTCCCTCCCTTCTGCCCATACTCTTTCCCCTCTCCCCCCCCTCCACCCCCCAACACCCCCCTCCACCTATCTTTCTCTCTCCTATCTCCCTGTCTTACTCCTTCTCTCCCTCTTCCTTCTTCTTCCCTTCCACTCCGTTTTCCCTTCGGCTCCCTTCCCTCTCTCTTCTCTCTCTTCTCTTCTTTTCTCCCTTCTCTCTTCCCCTATCCCTCCATCCATTTCCCCTCCCTTTTCCCTCCCTCCCCTCTCTCCCTTTCTTTCTCTTCCTCTCCCCTCTCTCTTCCCTCCCTTCCCTTCTCCCCTTCCTCTCCCCTCTCTCTTCCCTCCCTTCCCCTCATCCCTTCCACTCCCATTTTCCCCTCGCCTCGCCGCGCCTCGGACCGCTGACCTTCTGTTCAATTTTTTACATATAATCAATAAATGCTCGTTGCCGAAGAAGAGGCCCCACGATCCCCGAGGGGTCAATGTGAGGGGAAAGGAGGAATCCCCTTTCTCCTCCTGTTACTCTTGCCCCCTCTCGACCATGAGGCTTGGTCTCTGGTGACGTACGGAGGAAAACGGGGGGGGGGGAGGGATAACCAAGTGGTTGTGTGGCGAGGGGAGCGTAGATGAGGACCTTGGCTCTTTGCTGCTATTTCTTCTATTCTTCTTCTCTTCTTCTCTTTCGTCTCTTCTACTTCGTCTTCGTCTTCTTGTTTTTCTTTGCTTTCTTGTTCTTCTTCTTGTTGTTCTTCTTCTTCTTCTTCGTTTTTTTATCTTTCTGTGCTCTTCTTGTTCTTGTCTTTCTTTTTCCTTCTTCTCATATTATTATTATTATTATTATTATCATTTTTTATCATTATCGTTATCCATATCATTATCATTATCATTATCATTATCAATTATTATCCATTATTATTACCCTTATCTTCCCCTCTTCATTCTCCTCCGGAACTCTCCTTCTTCTTCTTGCCCAGATAGCTTTTGAACCAAAGATATATACAGAGATAAGAAACACTAGATTCTTCTTTTTTATCTTTGTCTTTTTCTTGCACAGTGGCCTAGGCAAAGGCTGCAGCGATAGAAAGTTAATCCTATGTACTTTCTGTTTTGTATGGGACGGCCGGGTACAATAACTGTATGGGTACACAGAAACCTTGCTCTTTTTGTACAGATGGTCCTGTACTGAAATATTGCACCATAGGCAGGGATCGTGTGCATTTTTGCATATATGGCCTGAACAAGGAATATAAAACCATAGATGGGAGTCCGTTCTTTTTTTGTGCAAGACAGGTTGAAACATAAAATGTTTGACCTTGATATTGTTACTAAACAGAGGGCTAGACGGTTATCAGGCCAGGTGGTGGCGATTTAGGGAAACTAACAGCATTCGAGTAGTGAAAAGGAACCTTATAGCAATTAGTAATAATTGAGAGTGGAACCATTAGCAGTGAAAACATTTTTTTTTTTTTTTAGAATATTCATCTTCCTCATTACAATTCGGTTAGTCATTTGCTACAATAATGAGCTGAAAATTCAAAAAGTGAAAGAATATTTTTCTGATATTTTTAACGTGGTTAGATTTTTCACTTTCCTCATTAAATAATAAATGCTGCCAGTAAGTATTTAGAGCAGACAAACAACATCTTTTTCTCCGGTGTTTTACACCCGATTGAATTTAAATTTTCCTTTATTTAAAATCCAGATTAATAAGTTTTATGCGATATTTCAAAAGTTTCACTTTTTTTTCTTTCTTTCGTTGTTTCTTTCTCTCTTTCTTTTTTCTTTCTTTCTTTTTCATCCATGTTGTGTCCATAAGATTAGTTGAAGTGAAAGATTCGTAATTAAAGACTCCTTTTGTCTGCATTTTGGTCAGGTTGCTGTGAATAGATTCTTAGCTTGAGTTCCCGTTGTCTAAATATTCTTAAAATTATTATCCTTATTATCATATTGGCATACTCTGGTTACTGTTGTTGTTCATTGTATTGTTTAAAAGTTAGTATCGTTAATTTATTACACTTTCTTTCTTACTTTCTTTTTGTGAATCCTTGTT
>NC_051390.1:2234325-2244325 GCF_015228065.2 Penaeus monodon | reverse complement strand
CTCTCTTCCCTATCTTCCCATCTCCCCTTCCTCTCCCCTCTCTCTTCCTTCCCTTCCCCTCTTCCCTTCCACTCCATTTTCCCCTCGTCCCCCCTCTCCCCTCCCTTCCCCTTCCTCTCTTCCTCTCCCCTCTCTCTTCCCTCCCTTCCCCTCATCCCTTCCCACTCCATTTTCCCTCGTCCCCCCTCTCCCCTCCCTTCCCTTCCTCTCTTCCTCTCCCCTCTCTCTTCCCTCCCTTCCCCTCATCCCTTCCACTCCATTTTCCCCTCGTCCCCTCGCCGCGCCTCCGAGACCGCTGCCCTTCTGTCAATTTTTACATATAATCAATAAATGCCGTTGCCAAGAAGAGCCCCATCGATCCCCGAGGGGTCAATGTGAGGGGAAAGGAGGAATTCCCCTTTCTCCTCCTGTTCCTCTTGCCCCTCTCGACATGAGGCTTGGTCTCTGGTGACGCTACGGAGGAACGGGGGGGGGAGGGGATAACCAATGGTGGTTGTGTGGCGAGGGGAGGCGTAGATGAGGGACCTTGGCTCTTTGCTGCTATTTCTTCTTCTTCTTCTTCTTCTTCTTCTTCTTCTTCTTCTTCGTCTTCTTCTCTTCGTCTTCGTCTTCTTGTTTTTCCTTTGCTTCTGCTTGTTCTTCTTCTTGTTGTTGTTCTTCTTCTTCTTCGTTTTCTTATCTTTTCTTTGCTTCTTCTTGTTCTTGTCCTTCTTCTTCTTCTTCTCATTATTATTATTATTATCATTATTATCATTATCATTATCATTATCATTATCATTATCATTATCATTATCATTATCATTATCATTATCATTATCATTATCATCATTATCATTATCATTATCATTATCATTATCATTATCATTATTATCATTATTATTACCCTTATTCTTCTCCCTCTTCATTCTCCTCCTTAACCTCTCCTTCTTTTTCTTGCCCAGATAGCTTGGACCAAAGATTATATAACATAGATAAGAAACACTAGATTCTCTCTTTTTTATCTTTGTCTTTTTCTTGCACAGATGGCTTAGTCCAAAGGCTGCACGCGATAGACAGTTAATCCTCTGTACTTTCTGTTTTGTATGGACGGCCGGGTACAATAACTGTATGGCGTACATAGAAAACCTTGACTCTTTTTGTACAGATGGTCTGTACTGAAATATTTGCCCCATAGGCAGGGAATCGTGTGCATTTTTGCATATATGGCCTGAACCAAGGGATATAAACCATAGATGGAGAGCCGTTTCTTTTTTTGTGCACAGACAGGTTGAAACATAAAATGTTTGCCTTGATTTTTACTAAACAGATGGGCTAGACGGTTATCAGGCGGTGGTGGCGATTGAGGGAACTAACAGCATTCGAGTAGGAAAATGGACCTATAGCAATTTAGTAATAATTGAGAGTGTGAACATTAGCAGTGAAAACTTTTTTTTTTTTTTTTTAGAATATTCATCTTCCTCCATTAAAATTCAGGTTAGTCATTGCTACAATAATGACTGAAATTATTCAAAAAGTGAAAGAATATTTTTCGATTTTTAACGTGGTTAGATTTTTCACTTTCCTTCATTAAATAATAAATGCTGCAGTAATATTTAGAGCATAAAAACAACATCTTTTTCTCCGGTGTTTTTCACCCGATTTGAATTTAAATTTTCCTTGATTTAAAATCCAGATTAATAAGTTTTATAGCGATATTCAAAAGTTTCCTTTTTTTTCTTTCTTTCTTTGTTTCTTTCTCTCTTTCTTTCTTACTTTCTTTCTTTTTCATCCATGTTGTTATCCATTAAGATTAGTTGAAGTGAAAGATTCGATATTAAAGACTCTCTTTTTTGTTGCATTTTGTTCATGTTGCTGTTGAATATTTCTTAGCTTAGTTTCCCGGTTGTCTAAATATTCTTAAATTATTATCCTTATTATCATATTGGCATTAATCTGGTACTGTTGTTGTTCATTGTATTGTCAAAAGTTAGTATCGTTAATGTTATTATCACTTTCTTTCTTACTTTCTTTTTTGAATCCTTGTTATTCCGTCTCCTTCGTAAAAGAAAAAATATATATATAAAAATAAAAATGACGAATAGATAAAGAAAGACAAATAGATAAGGAGAGAAAGATAAGAGAGACAGATAGATAAACAGGAATAAAACAAAGATAAAAAAAAAAACAGTGCATTTGCTTACACCTTGCTCAGCACGATTTCACAATTCCCCTTTCGCAATAAATTTTCTCTCGCCTTGTCGAATTTCTCTTACTTTTATCACTACTGCCATCGCCATTCCATTTATCATTCCTCTTGTTATTCATCGTTCTCCCCTTCCTTTTTTTTCGTATTTGTCAGCGTATTCGAAAACGAAAAGGGAAAAGATGGAGAGATATTTAGATCGACAGTGATTATGATTTCGGTTAAATATTGGTTGACTGATTAAATTATACACGGGGAGGTCGTTATTTCATGGTCGTTAACTTTTTTTTTTTTATATGTAGAGGCGAGGGAACACACAGTCATGGTGTGTCGTTTTTTTTTTTTCTTGTTTTCGATTTTTTTTTTTTTTTTTTTTTACTTTCATACATATACCTACACACACACAAGCATATATATAATATGTATATATATATATATGTGTGTGTGTGTGTGTGTGTGTGTGTGTACATATATATAAATGTTTGTATATTACAGAACTATATATATATATATATATATATATATATATATAATATATATATATTTATATATATAATATATATTTATTTATTTATTATTTATCTTATATATGCAAGATGTGTGTGTGTGTGTGTGTGTGGTGTAAATACTATATATATTATAGATATTAGATACTATGATATATATATAATATATATATTATATATATATATTATAGTATATTATATATATACATATATATATATATATATATATATAGATATAGTAATATATATATATTATATATATCTAATATATATTATATAGTATATATATATTATATCCTTTTTTGTTTCGTTATATATATAATAATATATCTATTATATAATATAGAAGGATAGATAGATAGATAGATAGATAGATAGAAGATAGTAGTAGATATATGTATAATATGTATATATTGATGTATATGTATATAAATATATAAAAATAATATATATATATATAATATTTATATATATATATCATATATATATATATATATTAATATAAATAGATATATATATATACATATATATATTATAATATTATATATATATATATATATATATATATATATAATATGATATATATATATATAATATATATATATAATATATATATATATATATATATACGTATGTATAAATAGATGAAAAGTAGAAGACGTGTAAAAGATAAAGCACGAGAACAAATGCCCTCGACAGCGAGGGTTCGCCTCCACCGAGACTCAACAAGACACTTAGTCTCGATTTAAGCTAAGACGTAGAAGGTAATTGAATTTTAAAAGCTACTAATGAAGGTAATTAAGACGTAATGAGCTGTGTTTTTTTTTGGGGGGGGGGAGTCTATGCAAGACCTAATGAAGACCTTACCTTAATATGCGACGCTGTCTTCTGTTTGTGAGTTAGATCGGTCGCTTTGAGGGGAGTTTGTTTGTGTTCTGTTGCTGTTGTTGTTTTGTTGTTGTTGTTATCGTTTTGTTGTTGTTGTTGTTGTTGTCGTTTTGTTGTTGTTGTTTTATTGTTATTTTTGTTGTTTTATTGTTGTTGTTGTATTGTTATTGTTGTTGTTTTATCGTTCTTGTTGCTGCTGTATAGCTATTTTTGTTGTTTTATTGTTATTATTGTTGTTTTGGGGTGGGAGTTTTTTTGCTTGTTTCGTTTTTAGTGTTTTTTTGTTTTAATATTTTGTCTTCTACCTTGGCCTCTTTAAGTGCGCCTTGTTTTATTTATTGTTAATTCTTTTTTTATCTCATTTGTTTTCTTTTACTTTCATCAAACTGATTTCAGAAGTAAAAGGGAAAATATAATAGGAATGAGAGAGAGAGAGGGGGGGAGAGAGACAGAGAGAGAGAGAGAGAGAGAGAGAGACAGAGAGAGAGAGGAGAGAGAGAGAGAGAGAGAGAGGAGAGAGAGAGCGAGCAGAGGAGAGAGAGGAGAGAGAGAGAGAGAGAGAGAGAGAGAGAGAGAGAGAGAGAAAGGGAAAGAAAGAAAAAAAGAAACTAGACTGAGAGAAGAACTTATAAGAAAATATTAAAGACTTAAAAAAAACAACAAAGATAAAGCAAAATAAACGCAGACACAAAAACAGAATAAAAAGACAAAAAAGAGAGGAGAAATGGGCAGGGAATAGACAGAAGACAAAAGGCGTCCCTCGGCCGGATTGGAAATCATCCTAAATGTCAAAAATCCCTTTAAGCATTGAACTGATGCTTCGTTCGCCGCCTCACGCTCTGTCTGTCTGTCTGTCTGTCTGTCTGTCTGAAGTGTCTGTCTGTCTATCTGTACTGTCTGTCTGTTCTGTCTGTCTGTTGTTTGCTGTGTGTCTGTCTGTCTATCTGTGTGTCTGTCTGTGTCTGTCTGTCTGTCTATCCGTCTGTCTGTCTGTCTATCTGTCTGTTCTGTCTGTCTATCTGTATGTCTGTCTGTCTACCTGTCTGTCTGTCTATCTGTTTGTCTGTCTGTCTGTCTGTCTGTCTGTCTGTCTATCTGTCTGTCTGTCTGTCTGTCTATCTGTCTGGTTCGTTCCCCGTCTCACCCTCTGTCTGATTATCTGTCCGTCTATCTGTCTGTCTATTTGTCTGTCTGTTTTTCTTTCTCTATCCATCTTCCACTTATCTCTTATTTTATTGTCATCCTCTGCGTCTCTCTGTTTATCTATCGATTAATCTGTCTATCTGTCTCTCAGTATCTAGTATATATCCCTCTTTTTTATCTCTTTGCTTATATCTATCTATCTCTCTATCTTTCTCTCTATCTATCTATCTATCTTTCTAACTATCTATCTATATATCATTCTATGTATCTATCCATCTATCTATATCTCTATATATCTATATCTATATCTATCTATCCATGTATCTGCTCTTCTATCTACTTATATATCTATCTATCTGCCTCTTTTATATTTTTATATTTATCTATCTGCCTCTCTCTATATATTTATCTATCTATCTCTATCTATCTCCATTTATGTCCATATCCCCATTTGTATATATCTATCTATCTATCTATCTATCTATTCAAATTTTCTACCTTTCATTCTCCCCTTTCGTAATTTACTTTTTGACGGACGAAGACAAGTGAAATAGAAAAAAAAACGAAAAAAAAAGAGAAAAAAAAAGAAAAAGAAAAATATAAAAAAAAAAGAAAAGAAAAAAAAAGAAAGGAAAAAAAAGAAAAGAAAAGAAAAAAAGAAAAAAAAAAAAAAAAAAAAAAAATATATATATATATAATAATAATATATATATATATATTATATATATAATATATATATCAAAGGGCTGAAAGATTAGGCAAAACTCTAGAAATAGTTTTGTTTGTGTGAAATGTTGTCATTCGGATTTAGTAACCTTTCATATTTTTGTATGTATGTTTTTGTGGGTTTTTGTGTTTTGTGTGTGTGTGTGTATTTTAATATATAATATATATATATTATATATATATATTTTTTATATATATTTTTATATATATCTATTATTATTACATATTATAAAGTAATATATATATGTTATATATACATATATATACGTGTGTGTTGTGTGTTGTGTTTCTTCCTTCTCTCTCTCTCCTTCTCCCCTTTTTATATCCGCGTCTTACCTCTCCGTTCGCCCTTCACTCCTCCTCTTCTCTTCCTCCCCCTTCTCTTCTTTTTCGTCCGAGACAAGAGTACTTGGGCCCCCGCCCCCGCCTCTCCCCCCTCCTTTGGGTATTTGGGAAATTTTCTCAAAATTTTGCAAAGTGAGGGAAAACTTCCCTCTTCTCTCCTCTCTCCCTCTCTCTCTTTTCTCCTCTCTCTCTCTCTTTTCCCCCCTCTCTCTTCCCCCTCTCTCTCTCTCTCTTCTCTCCCTCCTCTCCCTCCCCTCCATTTTTTTCTTTTATTTTTTCTTTTCAAAATTTTCACTTGTTCCCCCCTCATCTCCCCCTTTTCTATTCTATTTTTTTTTCCTCTTTTTAATTTTGCCAACACAACCACATATTTATTTGGGGGTGTGTTTAAAATTTTCATATTTTTATTATTTATATTTTTATATATTATTACATTTTACATATATACTTTAAACTTTTAACAACCCCAAATTTTTTATATATATAATTTTTTATAATATATATATTTTATATATATCTATATATATATTATATATATCTAATTATAAATATTATATACATATTATCCCCATAAACAAAATATACCATAAATTGATAAATTTTTATAACACCATTACATCTTTTTATATATATATATTAATATAATTTAATATATTATATATATATATATATATTATATATAATATCATATATATATAAACCCTATATATATATACCTATTATACACATATTAATACATAAATTTTGGTACCAAATTAGTTAAACAAAATCCTTTCTTATCATAATTTACAATAATTTATATAAATCCAATATCTCTTTTAATTAAATAAATTAAATTTACTTTTTAAAAAATTCATCAAAATGTCCGGGACCTTTTGGACCAAGACCGAAGGAAATCGATTTCCCCTCAGGGCGGTCCAATGCGAGCCCGGCCTGCCCGCGAGGGCCACATCCTCTCTCCAGATTCGAAAAATTGTTGCCCGTCCACTGTACAATGTGGCCCTCCCCTTTTCCCCCGCGCCCTCCTTCTACCCCATTATTGAGATGATTTCCTCATCGTTCGTTCTCCAAAGCTTCCCTCCAAAAGTTCTTAAGTCCCCCTTATCCAACCGGCGAACCTCCACCACGACTCTCATAAAGGGATCTCGCTGCCCGTCCCAGTAAACTACAAATAAATCACTTTCCCCGCCTCTACCAAATCATTGCAGTTGATCTTTCGCCAGTGAACACTTTGTGTTCACACCAGCTATCATGAAGTGGGTTCTTTGTGTTTTATTTTTAGTATTTATATAATAGCCATTCAATTTTAACTTTGTTTTCCCTAAATCATTATAAACAAAAACAAATTTTTTTTCCTTTTAGTTGGGACAAATATTTTATAATGGTTTTTTTGATTTTGTTTTTGTTTTTGTAAACCAAAATTAAATTATAATATATTAGCTTTTTTTTTTTTGGGGGGGGGACTAAAAAATTTTTTGGGGGTTTTTTTTAATATTTTATATTTTTTTAATATTTATTTTAATTTTATTTTAAAAAAAATTTATATCTTAAAATTTTTTTTGTAACTATTAGATTTTTTAATACCTTTTTATTAAATAATTTTAATAAAACTATTTTAATTTTTTTTTATTTTATTTAAAAATTAAAAATTTTATTTAAAAATTTTGGAAAAATTAAAAAAAAAATTTTTTTTTTTTTTTTTTTTGTTGGTATATATAATATATATATATATATCTTTTGTGATAAGTATTTTATACTGTTATTTGAGTTTGTTTTTTGTGTTTGTGGGGTGTTGGTTGTGTTTAAAATTATATATAATGAGCTCCGGCCCCGTCATTTTTCTCAAAGTCTCTTATCCGGGCGCGGCGAACCCTCCTCCCACACTCTCAAAAGGGACCTCCCCTCCCCCGCCCCCACCCAAAACCTACACTGGGGGAGATCTCCTCCCCGTCCCCCTCTTCACTATTCTCTGCGGGTTGATTTTTTGAAGATGAACACTCCTGTCGTAACCTGGGCCACACCAGCCCTCACTCCACCTCGAAAGTGGGCTTCTTTGCTGTTCCTCGTACTTTGTAGTACTTTGGCGAGATAGGCGCCAGTCTCACTAAGCGTCTGTCTCAGCATGAACACGCTGATCCGGGGGGACCAAAACAACCCCTTTCTCCATCAGGGGGACACGGGCCCATCAGAGGGGATTGGTCGGGGTGCAATTGTTTTTCCTCCGCTGTTGGGGGTGTGGTGTGGGTGTGGGTTTTTTTATATATATATATTATATTTATATAAAATATATTATTATATATTATATATATATTATACATATTTTACACGTGTGTGTGTGTGTTTGTGGTTGGTGTTGGGGGTGTGTGTGGTGTGTGTGTGAATATATTAGATAATGGATGGGTTGGAGTGGTGGTGTGTGCGTGTGTGTGGGGTTGGGTATTTTATATATATATATATATATAATATATATATTATTATAAAATTATTATATATTATATATATATTATATATATTATTTTATATTTATATATATTATATATAATTTATAATTTTATATATTTTAAAAAATAAAAATATTTTTATAAATATATATATATTTGTTTGTATATATATTAATTTTTAAATATAATATATTATATAAATAATAATATATTATTATATATATATATTATATATATAAATATATTAATATATATATATATAATAAAAATATATGGGCGTTGCGTGGTGAATAAGTATGTATATACTGTATATGTTGTGAAAGTTTTTATATACTGTTATTTATGGGTGTGTGGTGTTTTGGAAAATATATTTTTTATATTTGCGTATACTAAAATTTAATGTGGACCTATTTGGTGATGTTTTTTTATTAGCCCCTATGAGATACTGCATTCATATTTCCGCGTTAAAACACCCCAAATTTTTGTGGTCGGAGGATTCAGCATTTACCCCCCCAAAAAATAATTTACTTTGCTCCCTTTTCCCCTTGCGGGTTTCTCACACAAGCAACGGCGCCCCCACTGCAAGCGGAAAATAACTGTTTTGCGCGTCCCCATTATTTTGCAGTTTGTGTGTAATCGCAAAAGGAGATGGTGTTTTTTTTCCAGCCGTTTTCACTCGCTCTCGAAGGGCCGCCTCGTCTGTCCATTCTGGATTCGCGTTTTCCCTGCTTTTTGGGGGACAAGCGTGGGAAGAGGGGGGAGGACGGGGGAGAGAGAAGGAGGGGGGGAGACAGAAAGAGATGAGTGAGAGAGGGGGAAGAGAGAAAGGGGAAAAAAGGGGGGGGGGGGAAAAGGGAGGGGAAAGAAGAGAGGAAAAGAGAGAGAAAGAGAGAGGAGAGGAGAGAGGGGAGAGAACAAAAAATATAAGACAAAGTGAAAACTGAAAAAAATTGGACCAAAAAAAAAAAAAAACATGATTTTTTTTAAATAATAATAATTTCAGAAATACCATAGTTTTTTTTTTTTTTTTCCCTTTTAAAGTCTTTCATACATTCAAAGTACCCCCCTTTTTAAAGTGTCTACGCGAAAACTCCAAAAACGCCTTAACGAAAGAAAACCCCACTCCATCCCCCTTTTAAAACACACCCCTCCCCCTCCCAAACAGAACCTCATAAAACCCACGACTACCGTTCTGTAGTCCACTCACAGGAAAACATTACTCGAGGACGGTAAATGATGATCTCGTGTCCGGTCGCCCCTTTCATGACGCAGACCCCCGAGGCTTCTGGGGCTCCCGTGGCCGAACAGGAAACATTTGCGTATAGAGAGGTTTCCGGACGAGGTTTGGTCGAGGCTATCAGGCCCCGGCTTGCTTTATCAGACGCCGGCCCGGCAGTGCGGAGAGGGAAGGGACGTGGGAGCTCATGCACTGGCTGTAGGTATGCAGGTGTGAGGGTTTGCGTCTGCTTTTATGTGTATGTCCTGCATATATATATATATATATATATATAATATATATATATATATATATATATATATATATAATATATATATACATATATATATTTATATAATAATATAATATATATATATATATATATAAATATTTATATATATAAAATTATATATATATACATATTATATATGTATATATTATACAAAATATATTTATATTATATATATTATATACATATAATTATATATATATAAATATATATATGAATGTGTTTTGTGTGTGTGTCTGCGTGTGTGTTGTGTGTATACTACAC
>NC_051390.1:2216825-2219325 GCF_015228065.2 Penaeus monodon | reverse complement strand
TCTTTTCTCGTTTTTGATAGAGTCATTGGAAATAACTTTTCCTTTCAAACACACGGTGTCTCAGTCCACTTCTATTTCGTATGTTGTCAATATAGCACGTGTATGTATGAAGTTTTGATAGCAATACACTCTGTGAATTCATTTAAAGCCGAGAGGGAAAAAAAACTGTAACTGTATTCAGACGATATGTGTGTGTGTGTGTGTGTCTATATATGTGTGTGCGTGTGTGTTTGTATGTGTGTGTGTGTGTGTGTGTGTTCGTGTGTGTGTGTGTGTGTGTGTGTGTGTCTATATATATATATGTATATATATATATATATATATATATATATATATATTATATATATATATATATATATATATATATATACTCACACATAAAGCCACGACAGAAAGAAAGAAAGAAAGAAAGAAAGAAGAAGAAGAAAAAAAAAAACATGATTTACATAAACAGAAAAAAGACAGCAAAAAACTACCCCCAGCTCAGTTCAGATATATTTCCCACTGCAGACCCTTTTCCCTGAGAAACGTTTCCCAGCGGAGCAGAATAAACGTACCGGGCAACGTTCTCATCTCATTATACATCAAAGTCCGTTCCCGGGTGATTTTGTTTCGCCTGTTCCAACGTCGCAAATTATTCTGGCCTAATCAATTAGCTCCTGCCTGTGATGGAGGAAAATGTTTGAGCAAGTAAATTAGGTTCTAGACTCGGAGGAGATGCTGTAAAGGAGGTTGCTTGTGCTAATGCACTTGCTTGCTTTAATGCACTTGGGGAGCATAGCTTTGGTATTCGGTGGTGTTTGCGGGACGATGTTGACAATGCGTATACATACAGACGTGTGGGTAGGTGTGTATATACAATAATTTCGAAACGTATAGCTACGAAAACATACTTAGATTCACAAAATTACATCTACGCAAACATAAAAATATAAAGAAGCGCACAGATAACATTTTAGCATATACATACAATCCTCCAAACTGAAAAAATAAAATGTACACACACATAAAAAAGCACATACACAGAAAAATACACACACAAACATAAAACACACAACACACACACACACACACACACACAAACATGAAAAACAAGCAAAAACAACACACACACACACACACACACACACACACACACACACACACACACGAAATATACAAAAAAAACACATACAGTCATATAACACATAAACAAATAGACATAACCACACACACAGAAAAAAAAATTGTTTAGAAAAAATAATCAGTAAGCAATCACGTATCTGAACACACAGAATTAATCGTACATATAATCAAGCCTGTTGCTTTAGCTTTGTTTTAACTGTTACCCAGTTAGTGAAGGAGGCACCGTCCATAACAGGATAAATCTGATTTTTGTAATTGGTTATCAGTAACTGTATTTTTTTAAAGAGATGAGAGAGACACCTTCAAAAGGGAAATTGTATTCGAAAAAGGAATTATGGTAATTCACATTCGATGAAATAGCATATCATCATTAATATTCTGAAAATGAAAAACAAATTGTGAATGATTGATGAGGAGCATTGTCAGGAAGTGTGATCATGAAGCTAGTGATAATGATATTAGCATAGATATCATTGTCAGTATCATTAGAGCAGTTTTTGTAGTAGTAGTGTTATCATTATGATTATTGTTGTCAATATGTTTATTATTATATAATTACAATTATAATGATAATAATAATAATAGCAATAACAATAAGAATAATCCATATATTAATTGTAATAATACTAATAACAATAATGATAATAATAATAATAATAATAATGATAATAATGATGGTGATGATGATAACAATGATAATGATAATAATAACAATAACAATAATAATAATAATGATAATAACAACAATGATAACAAACATATTAATAATAACAACAACGACAATAACAACAAAGAAAATCCAAGAAACAGCAGAGAAAACGGGCCAAAGCTAAGGACAAATCCCCTCCTCCCCTCCCCCTCCTCCCTTCTTCCCCACCCTCCCCCTTCCCCCTCCCTACCTCACCTGCTAATCCTCCCCCCTCCCCCTCCCCCCTCCTTCCCCACCCTCCCCCTTCCCCCTCCCTACCTCACCTGCTAATCCTCCTCCTCCCCCCCCTCCTCCTCCCCTTATCATTTTATACCAATTCCTTTCTAGTTTCTTCTTATTTTCTTTCTTCTACTTCTTCCCATTTTCCTTTCCTGTTTCCCTCCCTTACTACTTATTCTCCATCTTTCCCTTTCCCCTTTTCCCCTTCCCCCCCCCCCATCCGTGGCCTCCCTTACCAATTATTATCCGACTTTCCTTACTCCTTCTCCTGTCTTTATCCTCTTATGTTGCGTTATTCCCTATCGTCATCCATTCCCCTTCTTCCCCCTAATTAATTCCTATCCCTCTATTTTCTCTCTTCCTTCTTCTGATATTCTTTCCTTTTTCAGGAGTGTTTCCTCTCCTTGTCATTCACTTATTTATTTCCTCTATTTCTCCTCCTTCGTC
>NC_051390.1:2206825-2211825 GCF_015228065.2 Penaeus monodon | reverse complement strand
TATATTATATATATATATATATATATATATATTATATATATATATATATATATATATATATGTTTATGTGTGTGTGTGTGTGTGTGTGTGTGTGTGTGTGTGTGTGTGTGTGTGGTGTGCACATATGTGTATATATATGTGTATATATATGTGTGTGTGTGACTGTCGCGATGGTTCAGTGATTAGAACACTGAACGTCAGTCAGTTCAGGCGTAAAAATGCCTGCGCTTTGACTACTGGTTCGATCCCGAGAAAACGACATATCGCCTTGAGAAGTCAAATGCATGTGTCGTAGGGGAAGTCACCGCCGTGGCACAAACCGCGGTTGATTAGGAAGGGCATCCAATCAGGCAAGGTGGCACTGCCATATATAACCTCTCAGTAATGAATTGAGAGAGGCCTATGTCCTGCAGTGGAATGAATGGCTGTTGAAAAAAAATGTGTATATGCCGGCTGATATATATATATATATATATATATATATATATATATATATATATATATATATATATATATATATATATATATATACGAATCCTTACAATTCCTGATGAATTATTCAATAATTTAATAAATTATTAGTCACATGACTACTTGAATAGAAAAAATAATAAGAAAATATTGAGAAAGGTGTGGTCTTGAAAATCGTTTTTTGTGAATGTGTGTGTGGTAGTTCTGTTTTGGTGTAATATCGTATCTGGCTGTTGTGTGATTGTGTGTGATTTGCAAGCAAACACACAGATGTCGTATTACATATATGTTATTACAATTGTTAAAAATGCATCTACTTATATATCATGATTCCCTAACAAAATAATATATATATTAATAATAATGATAGTTATTTTATTTGAAAAGTCAGTTCACTATGTAGTTGTTGTGTGTGTGTGTAAGATCCTTACATTCGCTATTTTGCAAACATTTACAAGACACGTGTTGTCCATGACCTGTACAGAAAAATAATAAGAACAAAAGAGAAAGTACATAAAAAATTTTTGCAAATGTTATCGTTATCTCATGTTTAATATACGCTATATCTATTCCTGCATCGATCATGAACGATTCTTACTTTGTTTTGCAAGTGGTTACAATGATCTCTGATTTCATCTTTCCTGACCAATAATAATGGGTCTTTGTATTATAAAGCATTTCGTATTTTGTTGTTGTCCATTATTTTTTAGGCACATAAGATGCATACGGTATGTATGTAGTTGAGATAGTATTGATCAATCATTTACCATTTAGTTATCATATGATTATCATCGTCATTATTATTATTACTGTGATCATCACTATCATTATTATTATTGTTTCATTATCATAATCATCATCATTATTTGCAATAAGGATTGTAATCATAAAGGTAGTATTTTCCTCATTACCATTATTTTTGGAACATTATTTTTTTATCATTATTGTTACTATTACTATTATCAATAGTAATGTATTACCTTGGTCTTTAGCAACATATTTTTTTATTCTTATCAACATAATTATTTTTCATGCTCACCATTGTTATCATTTCTATTATAACTAGCATCGTCATCATCACTATTTTCCTTATGCTTACGATCGCCTTTAAAATTACTATTAGTATCATTATTAGCACCACCAGTATCGTCTCCATTGTCGTTGACACCATCAACACCATCCTAGCCATCACCATAACCACCATCATCATTACCATCACCATCATTATTACCATCATCATATCCATAGATACAATATCTCAATCATGAAGACACCATTGAATCTATGCCATAATCATTATCATCATAGCCATTATCATTTAAGCACCCCCATGATAAGAATCATCACTAAAACCATTATCATGAAAATATCACCATAAATACCACCATTGCCACTAGAGCCAACATCAATATCACCATCACCACTACCATAACAACCATCATTATCACCATAACACTTGGACCACCATAACCACCATTATTATCCAGACCAATATTACCACTATAACAGCCACCATAGCCACCATCACCAAAACACCATACCCATCACCATAGCCACCATCACTCTAACACAGCCTCGCATCCATACCCCCCCCCCCCCCAAAAAAAAAAAATAATAATAAATAAAAGAAAAATAATAAAAGTGGGAAAAATAAAGAAAGAGAAAAAAGTTCCTTCGAATTCTCAGCGCCTTCATGACGCAGGCGCTTCTCGGAAGAAAATATTTCCCAGCTTGTATGAAGAAAGATCTTATGAAATATTCTCGCAGCCTCGACACTTGGGCAAATATTTACTGCTCTTCGTGGTTCATGGGACCGCCCCTTCCTCTGGGCTCGCAGAACCGGACTTCCTCATGAATCTCTCTGCTCTTTCGCTTCGTGGTTGGTTGGGTGGGTGGTTGGGTGGGGTGGTTGGTTGGGTGGGTGGGTGGTTGGGTGGGTGGTTGGTTGGTTGGGTGGTTGGGTGGGTGGTTGGGTGGGTGGGTGGTTGGTGGTGGGTGGTTGGGTGGGTGGGTGGGTGGGTGGGTGGTTGTTGGGTGGGTGGTTGGGTGGGTGGGTGGGTGGGTGGGTGGGTTGGGTGGGTGGGTGGTTGGGTGGGTGGGGTTGGTTGGTGGGTGGTTGGGTGGTGGGTGGTTGGTGTGGGTGGGGTGGTTGGTTGGGTGGTTGGGTGGTTGGTTGGGTGGGTGGTTGGGTGGGTGGTTGGGTTGGGTGGTGGTTGGGTGGGTGGGTGGGTGGGTTGGTTGGTTGGGTGGTTGGGTGGGTGGTTGGTTGGGTGGGTGGTTGGGTGGGTGGGTGGTTGGGTGGGTGTGTCGTGGACAAATACGCATTATTCGTAAACAACGCGAGGCAGAGCGGACGCACCATCCGGTCGCAACATCAAAAAATAGAACATTACAGGAAGGTGGGGACGAAGTCCAGAAGCTATGGTCAGATGAAAAGATGGTAAACAAGATAAATGACCCATGACGTCAAACTGAGCACATGACTAACAGAAGCTTCTAGAAGCCACGAATACGAAAACAACTAGTTGGAGGCGATCACTAGATATATCACAATATTCAAGTCGGGTATCAAGAAAATAACACGGAAGGTAGATAGACAAAAGTTAAAGTAATAAATACAGTGTTGAAAATTTGCTGGGACATAGGAAAGTCCTGACGCAGATAGTTTTCGAATAAGTGAAGAGAAATTATAATTATATTCATGATAACTGCTAAGGGCGTGACCGGAAGGGCCCCCATAGCGGGGATAAAAGACGGGTCGAGACAGACCAACGGAGGAGTAGGAGTAGGAGTTAGGAGTTGGTCTTCGAAGGTCATCCCTGGTAGCACCTTGCAGCCATGTCACTTTGGTGGCATTTTTGGGTAAGCCCTATTGAAGCAGTTGAAGTGTTTCTTGTTGAAGGGGGAACATGGTGGACGGGAATGTGCTATGGAAAATGTGTATTAAGTAGTTTATAAGTATTTCTTGATTGATGTATGACTATATAAAGGACCAAGAATTGTATCTGACTAAGTTCAGTTTAGAAGTAATAATCATATAATGGAATAATTATAGATTTGATTGTCAAGTTTGAAGAATGATATAATTGAAGACATATAGATTTGAATTCTAAGTGTACTGATATATTGAGTTAGCATAGAGAGTAAGGGATTAATGATTTACTTTTACGAGATCTCAGCTCTACGGAAGTGTGACTTAACAGTGATGATGATTGTTAATTTCGGGTAGAGCGTAAGAATAAGTTTATGTTAGATTATTTTTTTTTTAAAATTTTCCATTTCAGAATGTACTTATTTACTTTTTACTGGAGATAATCTTGAGTTTAAGTTAGTAATTGTGTAAAGACATTAACTTAGTATTTTAAATTGCTTGGTATAAGTAATTCATCTTGCCTAAATATAATTCTCACTATTTTCTGTATTTCAATTTACTTACAAATAATTTTATGATTTCAATCATTGTATGTGAAGAAAGTAATTCTTTTATTAACTGCTTACGTCCTATTTTTAAGCATTGACATGGGTTTAATTAATAACAGCTTGCTTAATTATATTAGGTGTTTGTATGTTTAACAATAGAGTAAAAGTGACAATTTTATTTGTTAGTTAAAAGATGGATATTTAATATGGTATAATTATTGTATTGATTATAATGACTCAGATGTTATTTATTGACATATAATTTAGGTATTGACTTTACATGTTTACAATATAATTCTTTACAGTTAATCACTTAGTAAAATTCTCTAAGTTGGAACTTTCCTTTACTTTGTCTAAACAATTAATTACAGAGTTGAAAGTAAGATCTGTGAGAGAAATATGACTAGTTTGGGTGGGTGGGTTGGTGGTTGGTTGGGTGGGTGGGTGGTTGGGTGGTTGGTGGGTGGTTGGGTGGTGGTTGGGTGGTGGTTGGGTGTGGGTGGTTGGGTGGGTGTTGGGTGGTTGGGTGGTGGTTGGTTGGATTGGTAGGGTGGGTGGTTGGGTGGGTGGTGGTGGTTGGTCGTGGTTGGTTGGGTGGGTGTTGGGTGGGTGGATGGGTGGTTGGTGGTGGGTGGGTTGGGAGGGTGGTTGGTGGTGGTTGGGTGGGTGGTTGGTTGGGTGGGTGGTTGGTTGGGGGTGGGGGGTTGGTGGTTGGGGGGTTGGTTGGTTGGGGTGGGGGGTTTGGTTGGTTTTGGGGGGGGTTTGGGTGGGGGGTTGGGGGGTTGGGTGGGGGGTTTGGGGGGGGGTTTGGGTTGGGGTGGGGGGGGTGGTTGGGGGGTTTTGGGTGGGGGGGGGGGGGTGGGGGGGGGGGGGGGGGGGGGGGTTTGGGTGTGGTGGTTTGGGTGGTTTGGGGGGTTTTTTGGTTTGGGTTGTGGTTGGGTGGTGGTTGGGGTTGGGTTTGGGTTGGGGGGTTTGGGGTGGGGGGTTGGCTGTTGTTGGGTTTTTGTGGTGTGGGGTTTTTGGGGGTTTTCTTTTTTTTTTTTTTTTTATTATAAAATGGTTATTAAGCATGAGTTATGGAGTGGCATTGCAAAGGGAAAAGGAGAAAG
>NC_051390.1:2186825-2189325 GCF_015228065.2 Penaeus monodon | reverse complement strand
GCTGTGTTGTTTTGTATTTGAGACCGTCGGACCAGACTTTACCAAAGGCCTTGGTGACGTCTCGTAGCATGACGTTGGTTTGGTGCTTGTTTGCGAAAGCGATCTCCAAGTAAGCGAGGGCGATTGCGCTCCCAGTCCCTCTGTGTGGGCGAAAGCCGTGTTGCCTAGTGTTGCGTATATTGTTGTATACAAGGTGTGTTTTGAGTCTGTGTGATAATCCTCTCAAGCAACTTCCAGCAGTGAAATGGGTCGGATGCTGATCACCTCTTGAAGTGGCTTCCCTTGTTTTGGAATCAGAACAAGTGAGGCTTGTTTAGATTTGGCAGGGAAGTGTCCTGTTGCCAGGGCAGCGTTGGAAATGGTTCTAAGTCAGGAGAACATGATGGTTGGAAGATGTTGCATGATGAGTTTGTTAATGCTGCTGGCTCCTGGTGTTGTGTTTTTGGATCATGTGTGTGCGTGTCTCGTGTCTTCTGGCGTGATGTGGTGTGAGAGAGGGTTGTCTGGTGAGAGTGTGTTGAGTGATATTGTTCGTGGTGGGAGAGTCAGGTGTTGCAATTGCTGTAGTGATTGTGTTACCTCAGTAACAAATGTTGTGTTTTCAGCTGGCGAGATTTGGAAGTTCTGTCCTGTGGACAGCTTCCATCCCCTATGCTGTGTCAATCTTTTGTCTACTGATTTTATATATGTATGTGATCGTCTGTCTGTTCGATCCTATGAGTCCTCTGTACTGCAAACAGAAAACTTTAGGATCTTTTATGTTGTTACATAGTTCTTGTGAGTGTTTCCCATCGTTGGGTGCTTATGTTTTTTGCTTCGTTGGTGAGTTGTATCTAAATTTCTCTGTGTCATGCGTGTAGTTCAGTGTTCCATCCATGTGTTTGTTCTCGAAGGTGTCTGTACTGTATTTTTAGTGTTTTCAGACGTTATGTTTCCTCTGTAGTGTACGAGTGTTTGGAATGTTGTTTTGGGAACGTTTGCCTCGCGGGCAGTCTGTATGTCTGCGTACCACTGGTTAAGGAGGTGGTCTAAGGTGTGTGTGGGTTGCCCGTCGAGACCTGGTGTGTGTGTGCGTTCGAGTGCTTGTTTAAACCCTTCCCAGTTTGCACGTTAAAGGTTCTCTCGGGGAGGTGTAGGTACCATGATGGGGTTGGTGGAGAGTGTGAGTAGTTTAAGTTTGCTTGTGTGTTGGAGAGAACTATGTCTGGTGTGGCGGAGCTGTTGGCACGTATGGATGTGGATGCGTCTGGGCCGAAGTGGATGAGTCTGCCGTCGGAGATGAGTACGGTGAGGCCTCTTCCGACGGCATTTGTGTCTCTGTATCCAAAAAGGCTGTGGCGTTGAAGTCTAACATTAGGTATGTTGGTTTTCATGCTGTCGCAGGAGCTGGAAGAGGTCAGCTAGGTTTATTGTAAGGTCTGCGTTGGGGTGTGTAGGCGGTGGCGATGACGATGGGTCCACAAGGGGTGTCTATTTCAACCGTCATGATTGCTGAAACGAAGATGTCTAGTATTTTGTGTTTGATGTGGCTACACCGTCATTGCTCTCTTTTGTTTTGTTGGATGTGATGTGTTGTAGTTGAATATCTTTACTGTTTGTGGATGTTTGAGTGAGTGTGAGTTTATGAGTATGAAATCAGGGTCGTGTTGTCTGATTGGTTGCAGAGTTCTTGTCTTCGTCTGTATCTCCATGCCAGTACGTTATGTTGTATGATCGTGAGGCGTGAGTGTAATGTGTTTGTGTTGCAGCCATGGTGTTACTTGGATTGTTGTACCAACCATTCTGTAAGTGATCAAGGTTTTGTTGTTTCATCTTTTCGATCATGCATGGCTGGATGAATATGTTTCCTGTGTGCAGGTGTGATTTTCTGTTCGTGAATGCGGTTTTGGTAGGAGGTGATTGTGTAAATCCATTTAATTGTGCTGCGTTGTATAGCATGTATCAGGTGCTGTCTGTTGAGGTGTTTGTAGCGTGAGGGCTCTGCAACAAAGAGGCGGATGCCATATGTTTTTGGGTTGAGGTCGTAACTGTCCGTATGTCCAAGGGACTGATCCTCGACCTCGGAGTCTGTAAGATCGTCTGTGTGTTTGCGGTATACAAGCATTGCTTTGGGTTTGACTGACTGTGTTTGTTGTGATTTTGGGTACTGACTGCTTGTGCGTGTCTGTTATTATATATATATATATATATATATATATATATATATATATATATATATAATATATATATATATTATATAATATATATATATATATATATATATACAATATTTATATATAATATATATATATATATATATATATATATATATATATATATATATATATATATATATATATATATATATATATATATTTGTGTATGTGTGTGTGTGTTTGTGTAGGACCTGAATGAGAATGAATATCTTCTCTCTCTCTCCTCTCTCTCTCTCTCTCTCTCTCTCTCTCTCTCTCTCTCTCTCTCTCTCTCTCTCTCTCTTTCTGCCTGTCTCACTCTCTCT
>NC_051390.1:2169325-2171825 GCF_015228065.2 Penaeus monodon | reverse complement strand
CCTGCTTCTCCTTCTCCCCTTCTTCCTTTTCTTGTTCTTTCTTTTTATCTTTTCCTCCTCCTCCTCCTCCTCTATTTCTTCTCATTTTCATTTCACTCCACGAAATATTTTTATTTCTTCTTCTTTCCCCCTTCTCCTTTTCTCCTTCTTCTCCCTGTGTTTCTTCTTATTTTCATTACTTATTTCTATTCCAATCTTTCTTCTCCTTCTCTCCTTCTCCTCTTCTCCAGTTTTTTTTTTCATTACTTATTGCTATTCCAATCTTTCTTCTTTCCTTCTCTCCTTCCCCCTGTATATCTCTTTATTTTTATCTCACTTCACGGAGATGGAAGGTCGCATCCTCTCAGCCTCCCAGTCTCATCTGTCAGAGCTTGACAGGCGCAGTGACAGCTCAGCGGCCACGTTCTTTGACAGCTTCAAGTTGGTCACTAAATTATGCCTGTCAAGGGCTGCTGCGTGTATGGGCAGGTGCATTGCCGTGGCATTCCTTTTCGTTCACTTCTCTGGTGGTCTTTCTGTTCTTTGCGTTCGTTTTTCTCCTTATATTTCGTTCTCTGTCTATCTGTCTGTCTGTCTGTCTATCTATCTCTTTATCTCTTTCTCTCTCTCTCTCTATCTATCTCGCTCTCTCTCCTTCTCTCTCTCTCTCTCCTGTCTATATTCTCTCTCTCTCTCTTTTCTCCTCTCATCTCCTCTCTCTCCCCTCGTCTTCTCCCCTCTCTTTTCTCTTTTCTCCTCTCTCTCTCTCTCTCTCTCTCTCTCTCTCTCTCTCTCTCTCTCTCTCTCTCTCTCTCTCTCTCTATCCCGTTAAATTTCTTTTTGTGTGTCTGTTTTCATTAGTTTTTAGCCTTTTTTCTCTACATTTGATTTATTCCTTCGTTATATTCCCCCTTCGTTCATTTTTCCCTTTTTCTTGCCATCTCCTTCATTCCTCTCTTTCCCCTTTCTATTCTTTCTATTTCCCTTCGCCCATCCTTTTGTATTTTAGCATAGGTGCGTTTAAATTCTTTATCCTCTTTTTTATTCCATAACAAGGAATGTATTTTTTAAACGTTCTGTATTTTGTATTCTGTATTTAACTTTCATTAAAGCGCCATTGATATTTTAGAAGGATACTTCCTCAACAAAAGTTTTTAATTCTTTTTGAATATTTTACGGTTTTTTTGTGTCGGTTTTTTTTCTTCTTCTTCTTTTTTTTCTTCTTCTTTTTCTTCGTCTCTTTTTTTGTTTTTTACTTATTCCTCTGCGAAATTTTATACATTTAAAATGATTTTTTTTTATCATTGTCCTTAGAATAAAACAAACCCCTTTCTTTCTCTCTCTCTTTCTTCTTTCTCTCTCTCTCCTTCCTCCCCTCTCTTCTCTCCCCTCCCCTTCACCTCCCCCTCTTCTCTCTCTCTCTCTCTCTCTCCCTTCTCTCTCCCCTCCTTTTCTCTTTTCTCTTTTTCCTTTTTCTCTCTCTCTCTATCTCTCTCTCTCTCTCTCTCTATTCCCTTTCTCTCTCTCTTTTTTCTTTCTATTCTCTCTCTCTCTCTCTTTCCCATCCTCTCTCTCTCCTCCCTTCCTCTCTTCCTCTTCTTCTCTCTCTCTCATTTTCCTTTTTCCTTCCTCTTCTCTTCCTTCTCTCTCTCTCTCTCTCTCTCTTCCTCTCTCTTTCTCTCTCCTCTCCCCCTCTCTCTCCCCTCTCTTCTCTCTCTCTCTTCTCTCTCCTCCTCTCCTCTCTCTCTCTCTCTTTTCCCCTTCTCCTCCCCTCTCTCTCTTCTCCCCTCTCCTCCGTTTTCTTTTCCAGGGCAATCTGCATATGAAACAGATATATATTCACAAAAAAAAATTGATAATTAAAACAAAGCCCACTCAATTGAGTTATTGGCCGGGGAAGGCTTTTTTTTAACAAACATGAATAACAAAAAAGTTTATTCAGATTGCAATCGAACCCAAAAGTAGTTATCTTCTCTGTTTATCTTTCTCCTCTCTCCAGTTAGTCATTTCCTTTGGTTCTGGATATAAAGTGTTTATAGTTCTTCTTTTTTCTTTTTTTTCGTTTTCTTCTTTGATTTTCTTCTCTTCAGTTCTGCTTCCTTTGCAATTTCGTCTTTTGTTTAGCTCTTCTTTTCTTTTCTCTCTCTCTGTCTCTCTCTTTGTCTCTGTCTCTGTCTCTGTCTCTCTCGTCTTTTTTTTCTCATATATAATAATAAATTTTTGGGGGTGGGGGGGGTATGTATGTTGTGTGTGTGTGTTTTTTTTTTTTTGGGTGTGTGTGGGGTGTTTTGGTGTGTGGTGGTTTTTTGGGTGGTTGCTCGTACATCGAAATATATTATGTTCTCTGTTCTCTCCAAAACAAAAAAAAATATTTCCCGCTTTTCCTCCCCTTTTTTTTCTCTTTTTTCTCTTTCCCCTCTCGCGTCCTTTTTTCTTCTCAAAATTAACAGAAATTATTTTCCCCGGGGGACCCCTTGTGGCGCGGTGTGGTGGTGTGTGTGGGGGGTTTGTTTTGGGGTTT
>NC_051390.1:2161825-2164325 GCF_015228065.2 Penaeus monodon | reverse complement strand
AATGCTCTAATATTTGGTGACAGTAAAGGATCGATAGATATATTTCACTGGCAATATATTTTCTGAAACGATTCCAGATTCACAATCGACAATATTCATATTCATGATCAAGGCACATGTGTTTCATTTCTAAGAATACAAGGTTGTTAAAAGAAACTTTAAAATAGTATTAATAATAATGATAATAATGATAATAATAATAATAATAGTAATGATAATAATAATAATAATAATAATAATAATAATAATAATAATAATAATAATGCCACACTTGCAACGAAACAACAATCACGCCTACAAGCGAAGCCACGACCACGCCATACAAACGAAACGGCGACCACACCATACAAACGAAACCGCGACCACGCCATACAAACGAAACCGCGACCACGCCATACAAACGAAACCACGCCCCCAATTTTCTAGAGGTCTCTTCGCGCGTCGAATTTGGCCAGGATGTATGTGGCTTCGGTCTGGCTGGCGCCCCGGATTTTCTTGACGACCATATTCCGCTCTAGGAAATAGCCCCCGACGTCAGACCCGATGTCAGCTCCGTTGGCGTTGATGATAATCATCTGGGAGGAAGAGGATCAAACAGATAAGATAAAGGAGAGAAAGAGAGAGAGATATAAGGGGGAGGGGAGGGCTGTTGTATATTCTCATGGCATTTCTTGAAGGGTTGGTGAAGGTGATGGTGATGGTGAAGGTGATGGGTGATGGTGATGGTGATGGTGATAGTTATGGTTATGGTGATGGTGATGGTGATGGTGATGAGTGATGGTGAAGGTGATTTCTTAAGATATAAGGGAGAGAAAAGGGGGGGATATAAAATCGTAAAAGATAATGGAGGTTTTAGCATGCTATCGTGACAACTCTTAAGGTCAAACAGATAAGATAAGAGAGAGAGAGAGAGATATTTAAGGGGGAATGGGTTGTAATAAAGTGTTATTTTAATTCTTAAAGGATAAAGGGGGTAGGAAAAGGGGCGGGTGAGGGCTGGTCCGTGATGATTCGGAAATATCTCGGTTACGTATTGCTTTGTCAGTATCATTCAGAGAATATTCGAAGTAATTTCGTGGACCTACATTTCACAAACACGTTGCTATGGGACTGTTATTATATCCTTATTTTGATATCAGTATTATAATGTATAATGACGATAATCATAATAAAGGCAATGATTGCGATAACAGTGCGCAAAAGGTTGACGATGATGATGATGATGATGATGATGATGATGATGATGATGATGATGATGATGATGACGATGATGATGATGATGAGATGATGATGATGATGAGATGATGATGATGAGATGATGATGATGATGATGATGATGATGATGATGATGATGATGATGATGATGATGATGATGATGATGACGATGATGATCACGCCGATGTTAATCACAACAATACAACCCACCATTATATATATATATATATATATATATATATATATACATGTATGTATGAATGTACACATATAAATCAATAAAAATAATAACCACAAACCCAAAAAACAAAGCAAAAAATAAAACAAAAAACACAGCAAAGAAAAAAAAAAAAAAAGCAAACCGACCTCCATATCAGGCACCATCTCGAGCTTCGTGTTGAGCATGACGTCGAGGTCAGTGCCAGACATGTCGAGCACCAGGAGGTCGATCGAGGAGGTTATGCCCGCTGCGTAGATGAGGTTCTCAAGGGGGATGCACTGGACCTCGAATTTTTCAAGGTCGATGTCCTGAGAGAGAGAGAGAGAGAGGAGGGTGGGGCGTGAGTGGGGGGGGGGGTCTCAGGGTTGGGGTTATTATTTTCCTGTTTTTGTTGTTATTATCATTATTGTTATTATTGTGGTTTTTATCATCTTTATTTTGATTATGGTTATTATTATTCTCATTATTGTTATTATTATGGTTATTGTTATTATAATTATGGTAATTATTGTTATTATCATTTTTATTATTATCATTATTATTTATTATTATTTATATTGTTTCTATTGTTAGTAGTATCATTTATTATTATTATTATTATCATTATTACTATTATTATTATTATTATTATTATCATAATTATTATAATAATGTGTGTGTGTGTGTGTGTGTGCATGAATGCTTGTATGTGAATGCGCGAGCGTGCATACGTGAGCATACATGCGTTTACATGCGTGCGTGCACGTGCCTGTGTGTACGTGTATGCATGTACATGTGTGTTTGCGTACAGACGATATCCCGTGCCCTGTAAAAGTGCCCAAGAATCAGCTCGAATCACGTACTGCCTCCTGCCACAGCTGGTGCAGCTTCGTCCTGCCCAGCTGTTGGATTGCCGCCTCCTCATCCTGCGGACTGCCTTTTGGGTACGACATTGGCATCTGGAACGGAGCAGGACGGGTATGAACAGTTCCAAAAAAGGTTTTTTTTTTTTTTTTTTTTTTTGTAAGAGAAGGGAGAGGGAGAGGAATTTGATATGAATAGACAGGTAGATAGAAGAGAGAAGGG